>NC_137269.1:45569140-45827016 GCF_053477335.1 Acartia tonsa | reverse complement strand
TTTTTTACAAATATATTATTTAAAGCGAAGCCTTTCTATAATTAGGGTCGGTCCGTCCGTCCGTACGTCCGTCCGTCACAGAGAGTTAGCTCTTTTCGTTAAGTTAAACAGGTTAGAATTGTCCTATCGATTCTAAACTTTGCATGATGATTCCTATAGTAGTTAGGTACAATTTAGAAAGCGTAGCAACTCTTTAAACAATACCAGAATGTCCAAACGTCCATTTTAAACATATCGATTTTTAAATTTTTTGACAACAAATTTTTGTATGTTAAAATTATCCGATTCTTCTGATTTTTTAAAAACTGATTCCTATTATAACAAGGTACAATGTTATAAGCGAAGCATCTCTATAAACAAGTCCCAAAAATGTAAGTATGTCCTTAAACAGTATCATCTATTTAAGCAGTTTTGCAACATATTTTCTTAAAATATTGTTTGTACTGATGCATTAATATTCTGCTAATTCAGTTCTAACAATCTACAAGTGATAATGTTCGTTTGTCCTTCCATTTCAGAGCTTCGCTTTTATGGATGTTGTCATCCTTGTTGAATTAATACCACTTTGTTCGTCCATCCATGATTTTGTTTGTTGTTTAGAGAGATTGTTGGTGCATTCTGCTAAAGAAGGCTGGGAGCCACTCTGTAAATTTCTGGGTAAGATAGTTTTGTCTATTTGTGTTTTTTTTTGTATGTCCGTCTGTCTGTCTGTCTGTAACGCTGCGTGGTGATTTCTCTTATGATTAAAGTGGTTTCAGTTCCCATCACTTACTCATCACTTTATTTACCCTTACTTCCCCTTAGATTGCAATTTCTTTTTCTCTTCTACTTTTCTTCCACTTCCCTTTTAATTCCCTTTGATTACCCTTCCCTTTCCCTTTACTAACTTTTTAAATTATAAATAAACATTTTTAAATGGAGAAAATTGAGCCAATCTGAAAATAGATATAAACACAAAATTTACTGAACCAAATTATTTACCAAAATTTTAACGTGTTAAATACCTGTTGGTGTGTGTGTGTACAAAGCTTGACTAGTGGTTTAAGTTATTGTATATTGATATTATAAGTATTGTTCATATCAAAAGCTTTTAATAGGTCGGAAAAACCTTAACGCATTACAAATAATCAGGGTTCAGCAGCCGCGACCAAGCCTTTGATTAAAACCCGTTTAAATGCTTTCAAAAATTAATTAAAAAAAGGGATTGTAATATTTGGGTGAGGTTTAGACTTCCAGCTGATTTTTTAAAATTGTAAAAGATTGATTTCCCTGAGGCTTAGAGCCTAGGCGTCTGACGCGCGACTGCTGAGCCCTGCAAATGAATTTAAATTTTTAAGACTTACCAATTCCCGATGAGCCATATCCAAGATTGAATGACACTGCTACTATTCAAAAGGTAATTTTTATTTGTAATGAAACTACTCTAGAATTTATGTTGTCTGTACGTCTATCCCTTCACCTTATAAGAAGTAAGTAAAAGGTAGGATGATATTTTTTTTATTAAGGGTTTTCTATGATTTGGTCAGGTCTGTCCTTACAACCGTAATGTCTAGCACTATTCGTTAAATTAGACATGTTAGGTTGTTCTATCGATTTCCAACTTTGCAAAATGATTCCCAGAACAAGTAGGTACGATTTAGCAAGCGTATCAACTCTATAAACGTTGCAAGAATGTCTGTACGACCATTTAAAACATATTGATTTTTAACTTTTAGAAAAATTTTTTTTGTAATATATCCTATTTATCTGACTTTTTGAATACTGATTCCTAGGACAAAATAGTAAAATGTTATAAACAAAGATTCTCTATAATCAAGTCCTAAAAATGTAAGTATGTCCTTAAACAGTATTCTGTGTTTAAGCAGTTTTGTAACAAATTTACTTACAATTTTGTTTAAACTTATACATTTATATGCTGTTTATTCACTCTACACTCGTTTGTCCTACCATTTCAGAGCTTCACTTTTATGAATGTTATCATCCTTGTTTTTATAATAAAGACCCAAAGTGCCTTCAGCTTCAGTGTAATTTGCACATAAGATCAAAAATATTATAAAAAAGCTTCGTTTTATTAATAATTTTTTTAGGGAGTGAGAACGGTGAAGCTAATGAGTATTGGAATATTCTACATTGTCCCAGCTGCCCTTACAGCACTGGCCACTTACTTGTTTGCTATGTAAACTTATTATTATTTTATTTTTGTATTTCTATTGGCTAACCAATCTAAAACTTCACCTTTAAACCTTAATTTGTTTTTGTTTGACATTTATCAGGGTTTTTTTAAGCGAAATGACAATGGAAAATAAATTGATGTACAAGTACAACTGCGAATAAGATTTACAAAATTAACTCTTCTGTCATTGGTGGAAAAAATTGGACACTACTTCTATGTACCAGCCAAAAAAGATTTAGTTATTCCCCAAACTTTTTAGCCAATGAATATGGGAACGTGATGTGGCTCAGGATAATTTACAATCAATTTTCCACTCCCTCTAACTAAAATTTAGTTATTTGTTTTGTATATAAAAAAGTTATCAATTCTTTGTTAAATAATTATTTTGAATTTGTATGTTTTTTTTCTAAAAGAGAGGGGTAGGTTTCTGGTAGAATCCGTAAAGGTGTGTGTTTTAAGGCTTAAAAAAAGTAGTAGAACGATAATATTCACTAAATATGCGTATTTTTTATTGAAAAGAACTATAGACAATTTTTTTTAAAAGTTAACATGAATTTTTATCGTTCTACTACTATTTTTTTACTTATAACACATAACTTTTACGGATTTTGCCAGAAACCTACCCCTCTCTTGTTTAAACTGTGATGATAAGAAATGCAACGATTTTGTTATATATTGTGTTATCTATCAAATAAACAATTAAAAAGCAAAATTTTTAATAGAATCTACTCTATAAGTTAGTTGGTATATGTGTTAGTTGGCGTTATCCTAGGAATCGGTATTCCAAATATCAAAGTTTGAAATCGAAGAGCTAACCGTTACGAACTGACGAACGGATAGACTGACCCTAATTATAGAAAAGCTTCATATTTTAAAAATAGATAAATTTAAAAAATGGATAACCTGCAAACAACTCACATAGTCAGAGGAGCTTTAAAGAATAAGTTTTGCGTGTTCCCAAAAAAGAACATGAAAAGTGTATATAGCATAATTTCCAGGGATCTACAGGGATAAGACAATGGCCGATAAATTGATATACATCCCTAGTGATGACTCACAAAATTACCCCTTCTGTAGATTAAAACCAGTGCAGTGGTTGAAACGTTTAAACACACAACAAAATGATCCAAAAAAATTTCTCTAAAGTTACCAAAGTTGTTAAGCTAACAAATAAGAAAACTTTATCATAAACTCTGGGGACTAGTATAATGAACATTGAACAGCACATTGTCCCCTCCCTCTCTCTGATAAAAAGATAGTACATGAAAAATGTACAAAGCATAATTGCGCGCTTTAAAAAAATGTTCTCGTCATTTGTTTACATTACTTACTTTATACAGAGCAGGGTTATAGTGAACAAATGCAGTTGCCTCTAAACCAATAGGAAACTCTGAATATGCCTTTCTTTTTTGTACCACCAATGAAAATGCTTAATTTTTCCGTCTGCTACTTACTTATCTTTCTATTTTCGCTTCAAAACATGATATTTGTTTGAAAAATTATCAGTATAAAAAGTGTTTTCAAGTAAATATGAAAAAATGTAATGTTATCAAAAAAAGAAAGCAAAATTTGTGCCTAGTTAAATAAACATTTGAAAAGTTAAATGTCATAGCTTGATCACGCTTTCAGAGATTTATCGTTAGAAGGAAATTTTTACCCAAACAAAAAATATTTGCTTTTATCGTTAATTTAGGCATGTTAGAATTGTCGTATTGATTACAAACTTTGTGTGATGATTTCTTTAAAAGTTGGGTTTAATTTAGAAAGTCCTTACGTTAATGTAAAACTGCTGGTTATTAACTATTTTGACAAAATTATATGATAAAATTATCCTATTTGGAATAATGATTCCTATGACAACATGTGAAGCATCTCTATAATCAAGACCTGATATTTATAAGTATGGCCTGAAACATAATCATATATTTAAGCAATTTTCAACAAATTATGGTACAGTTTTGTTTATAATTATAAATTTATATTCTGTTCATTTCATATTTTAAAGCTTTATGCATGTTGAATTCCTTCTTAACTTTTAAAATGTTTCAATCAAATAAATATTTGCCCTAACAAAGCGTAAAATCTCAACTTTACAAATATATAAATTAAACCATTTACTTTTGTTGGACACGCAATTAATCATGTTAATTAAAATAGATAAAAATGACACAGTTTTGGTTAGGTCGGTTGTTGATTGGAACCAATCTAACAGATGAACAGGTATTACTTTATTTTTTTCGAAGCTCTTTTTGAAAAAAATGACGTCATACAATACAAATAAGCAATGATAGGCCAATACACGGACTAAATTACCAATGGCAGGCCAGTATACAATATAAATTTTAATTGATTTTATTTTTAATGGAAACTATAGAAAGCTTCAGTTTTGTCTTATTGACAGTGAATTCTTTTTTCCAGTATAACTTCGAAACCGATTAATATCCGCTTGTTAAAACGGGTTCTTAGTCTTACTGAAAAATCATGTATAGCATTGTATCACCGACCATTTTCCACGAATATTAAAATAAAACTCATAAAATTACTATAAGTTTTGTTATCCAGGGCCTTCAGTTACTCGGGGCTATAGAAACAGATTTTTAGTATCCACGGAAAGCTTATATAATACGATGCGATAAATAACTATTCTTTTCTCTAGCTTGTCCTTTTCTTTATTTTTAATAAATATATTTTCTGGATAATTTTTTTTTTAATTTTTGAATAATTTTTGTTTTTAGTATGAAGATATTCCCAAGCCAAGATTAGAGCTCCATGTTCATGTGTTGTACAAAAACGCTGAGGTAATACAATATTAGATTCCCCTACTCTGTCCTAGTGAAAAAAATTTGCAACGGAAGTTTTTTTTTCTTTTTTTAGAATCCATAGATAAAAGTAGCAGGATGTCTGTCTGAATGTGTGTGTGTGTGTGTGTCGCTAAGAATCTCACTAACCGCTAAACTGATATGGTTCTCCTTTACACTAAAGCTTCTTATAGTATTTTTAAGGTTCATATCTATTTGGTGGGAGGGTTCCTCAAGAGAAATTGCCCATGGATCCCAATAGACCAAGGCGTTGCCTCTATATAGTTGTATATAAGCCCTCTGTTTGCTGATATCAAGCAGCCCTAAAATTGAATTAATCTTGGTATACTATACATAGTTTTAAGAATTTAGGATGAGGAGATTTTATCAATGTTAATTGACTACCATACCATAACCTTTGACGTATTTTCTGGTGTAGGTTGGTTTGGTCCTTGGCATGGGTATTTTAGGCCCCTTGATTGGGGCCTACAGGGGTAGGTCGTGGCAAGCGGTCAGAGCATCTGCACTAAAGGTACATTTTCTTTATTTTTTGAAAGCGAAGCTTTTCTATAATTAGGGTCTTTCCATACGTCTGTCACGTCTAGCTCTTATCGTTATTTCACGCATGTTATAACTGTACTATTGTTTTCAATATAAGCAGTATCCTGAATTTAAGCTTTTTAGCATCAAATCATGCAAAATATTTTAGACAAAAAAAATAATATTCTCCTTTTAAGTTTTTGCCGTCTTGTTTTTGAGCTTCGCTTTTAAGTATGCTGTCATACATGTTATCATAGTTTTAACTCTTTAAATAAATTGTTTAAAAATTTACGTTACCACATTAACCATAGAACAATTTATCCTAATTATGACTAATAAACATATGTTGATTTAATAAAAGTTTAAATTTAGGATTATGGAAAGAAAACTAAGTAGTGGGTTTGGTCGTGTTTTAACAGTAGCTTTTCTCATAACCTTTTGGAGCCAATTTCCAAACCCTGGGGTTCAATTATTATCATTCACCTAACATAAAATAACCCATCAAAAGCTTCTATGAAAATAAGACGAAACCCGCTACTTCGTTTTTCTTTCCATGATCATTAATTTATTAATTCAAATTTGTTTCAGGGAGGGAAGATTGGTGCTGGAATAATGATCCCATTGGGTAAGTAAACTAATATTATCTTTTTTCCAGAAGGGGGGGGGGATATATATACCTTTATCTCAAATAAACCTATTACTGATATCAAGACAAACTGGAAAGTTGTTAAGAATTATAAATTAATTTTAACTCTTAGTTACATTATTGACCTGTGGGGGGGGGGGGGGTCGACCCTCTTTGATTTTTTTTTTAGGGACGATTCCTCTTTGGAGGATGGTGGTAACCTTTAAAATTGGTTATATTCCGTCCGAGGACTTATGAGAAGCTACACTGTAAATGATAATCATATCGGTACAGCGGTAAGATGGACATCCTGTTACTTTTATAAAAGGATTAACATCATAATTTTTATGTTCAGCACCTCTGATGACTGAAAAGTTTATCTATGGAAATGAAGATGAACGGATTTATGACAGAGCTTTCAGGTAAGATTTTTTATCACATCGTATTACAAACAGCTTTCAATGGTTATAAAAATGTACAATTATAAGATTAAATATAGATTGATGCACAAAATTTCCCCTTCTGTAGATTACAAAGTTTGGACATTTAACTTAAAAAAAAACAAATTCAATAAATGTCCCCAAAGTTGTTAAGGCAACGGGTAAGACTGGTGTAGCTTAAGGTCCCCTCTCTCCTTGATTTAAACATTAAATGGACACGCGGAAATTTCAAAATTATAGAGTAGCTTGGAATTATAAAAAAAATACTATTGTATAGACTACGTCACCATGAGACTCAGCTACGAGCTGACCGCTGGGCAACCTATGGAGGACTGGCTGGTCTTTCTTCCACCTTTATCACAGGAGTTCCATTGGTAAGCTTTTAGTTTTACCTTTTCTCCAAGTAGAACATTAATAAAACAAGGATGATAACATCCATAAAAGCGAAGCTCTAAAACGTTAGGACAAACGAACATTAACACTTGTATAGTGTCAGAATTGAATAATTAGAATATAAATCTATAAAAGTCGAACGAAACTAAATTGTAAGTAAATCTGATGAAAAACAGCTTAAATACAGGATATTGTTTAAGAATATACTTAATTTTTTTAGGATTTGATTATAGAGATCATTCGCTTATAACAATGTACTTTGTTGTCCTAGGAATCAGTATCTAAAAAATCAGACCAATCGGATAATTTTAAACTAAGAAAAATCACTAAACTACTATCCAAAAAAAAAAAACTTTGAAATTCACGAAACTTCGTACTTATTGAATTACGCAACTCACAGTACAAATGGTGCACTGATGGACATACCCTTGTTACAGAATAACTGATGGACAATGACATACCCTTGTTACAGAATAACTGATGAACATACCCTTGTTACAGAATAACTGATGGACATACCCTTGTTACAGAATAACTGATGGACAATGACATACCCTTGTTACAGAATAACTGATGGACATACCCTTGTTACAGAATAACTGATGGACAATGACATACCCTTGTTACAGAATAACTGATGAACATACCCTTGTTACATAATAACTGATGGACATACCCTTGTTACATAATAACTGATGGACATACCCTTGTTACAGAATAACTGATGGACATACCCTTGTTACAGAATAACTGATGAACATACCCTTGTTACATAATAACTGATGGACATACCCTTGTTACATAATAACTGATGGACATACCCTTGTTACAGAATAACTGATGGACATACCCTTGTTACAGAATAACTGATGGACATACCCTTGTTACATAATAACTGATGGAAATACCCTTGTTACAGAATAACTGATGGACATACCCTTGTTACAGAATAACTGATGGACATACCCTTGTTACAGAATAACTGATGGACATACCCTTGTTACAGAATAACTGATGGACATACCCTTGTTACAGAATAACTGATGGACATACCCTTGTTACAGAATAACTGATGGACATACCCTTGTTACAGAATAACTGATGGACATACCCTTGTTACAGAATAACTGATGGACATACCCTTGTTACAGAATAACTGATGGACATACCCTTGTTACAGAATAACTGATGGACATACCCTTGTTACAGAATAACTGATGGACATACCCTTGTGTGGTATTCACCATCCAAGTTTATGTATCCCCATCCCTGTCCACATTCCTATACTTCTCTGGCTGAGTCAGACCTCCACTTGTAACCGCCACTATACTCCATCCTGCTGTGTTGAGAGCTAGTTGATTGTTGCAGGCCAAAGAGTGAATACTTCTCTCCCGTCTGCATTCGGTTAGATACAAGCCTATAAGTCTAGGCTGGCGGTATCTATATTTCCCACGTGTTCAAGTACGTCGTTTCTTACCTAACTAAGAAACAGGACGTCCAAGCCTTTAATTGATATCATATTTAATATATCCTATAATAATAATCCCATTAATCTGCCTATTTCTAACCAGTTTTAATTGTTTAATAAATGTTGTATTTTTTAGAAATACCTTGTTATATTATTGATATTTAATTGTATCGAAGCTACTCTATACCCGTATTCCAGTCTGTCTGTACATCCCCTCATACGTCATTTTGGCGCAGTCTTGTCTACCACTCAATTTTTGAGGGGGGAAGGTATAGATAATTAGCGTACAGACAAAATTAAATTGTAAAGTAGCTTCGATTGCAAAGTGAAATTAATATTTTCCTGATAACTAAGTTTATTCACGGAAACAGTTTACAGTAACAATTTGTTACAGAATATTTCTAATAATTATTTCGTGGCAAACTGCCAAATAAAGATAAAAAGGAACCCGCCTTTTATTTTCACACTAGTATTTAATTTCACACATTTCCATATTTTCTCCTTAAAACAGGAAGAAAGGGATATTCCCAAGTTCTTAAAAAAGTTTCGTGGTAGACAAATCAGTGTTAACGAACACTACACTCCAGCACCATGACCGATAATGTCAAGAAAGGGGATAATGATAAAACCAAAAATCCGCCGCCTCCGCCGGCTCCGGCCGTCCCTGGTACCTCGCAGCAGCAGCAGGCTGACCCGCTTTCCCCTGAAAAAATCAAAGAACTCATATCGGAAGCGTTAAATGTTAAATTAAACGAATACTCGTCACATTATAGAGATTTAATAAAACAAGAATCCGAGATTATGCAGCTCGAAATAGAAACAAAATGGGCAGGGTTTAAGGACACGGAATCACATCGCAGATTATTAGCCGACACCGACATCTTAGATCTAAAACGTAGAGTATCAAAACTCCCAGCGGACGGAAATCTTGGCCCATTGTTTGCGGAAAAAACGTTAAACGAAAGTCTTAACATGACTCATTTTAACACCATAGGTGATGATTCAATTAATGCCACTTTTTATGACCGGATATCGGTTCAGCAAAAGATAAACGTGGTCGAATGGGTCGCCAAGGATAGGATGACAGCCCCAGGTTGTATGGCCTATTCAATTGTAGGCTTTATAGGTCCGGCGGATAATGACAATTGGATGAATGTAAGAGAAACTTCTCTAACGGAATATGAAAAAACTTTATTAGAAAGGATTCCCTTTATCCCTGATAGGATTAAGTCGTTAGAACCCCTCCGTAGACCTACAAGGTCTGCACCCAATGTAGCAACAAGACCCTCTACAAGAAATACGCCAAACACAGGCACAGCCGCAACGGCAACAACTAGCGCCGCCGACGATGACTTTATTAAAGAATGCTTTATTAAGGGACAAAAATGGGATTCCGATTTTGCGAGGGATGCCCCTAGGTGGGACGGTAGGGCCGACTTTGATAATTTCTTTTCTAATATGTGGAGGGTTGCAAAGACATACAGAATCTGTGACCCAATCCTTTTTAAGGATATTTTATACCAGCGAATTTATGACTCTAGAGGGGAACGATTAGGAGACTTAATTACGCCTGAAAGAAATCAGGCCTTATCTGCTTTAAGTTATTACCTGATGATTAGGAGGCTGGTCACTCCTTTCTCGGATCCAGAAGTAGCCTCACAGTACTTCTACAACCTAAAACAGGAGACTAATCAACCCCTTGACACCTATTTTGAAAACAAACTTAGGGTGTTCAAACTCATGAATCCTGGCCTCATACCTAAAAAGAAGTGGAAAGAATTCTATCTTAACGTTAGCAAAAATCTGCTGTATACCAACCTTGCCATGGACATGGCCAATTACGTTGAGAGTATGCAATTTTTGGACGATTACAACGCTTACTTAAATAAACTTATTAACCTCGGACAAAGATACGTTAATTGGGATGGGTCTGGCCATATTAGCAAGGAAAACCTTTCGGCTTGCTATTCTCAAGCCATGGAAATGTTCCTACCTAAAAATTCTGCGGAAACGAAAAAACAACCCATAATCAGCATTATCGAAGATAATATCCCCACTAACACGGCAATGTATAAGGAAAACTTAACCGAAGAACCTGACGAGGTTCCCTCTTGGGTAGATCATGAGGATGATCCTATTGCTTGGGATCAAATCGAGGGCGTTATAGGAGCCTTTAATGGGAGGAGTAAAAATATTAAATGCTGGCATTGTAATATCCCTGGCCATGTAGTGCAGAATTGCAACAAAAAGAAAGGTGGGGAGCCCCCAAATCCTGAGTCCCGCTTTGGTAAAACACGGAGTAAATTCACGCCTAGAAAAGCTCCGAGTAATAGTAATAAAATACCTGAGCAGTATGCGCGTAAAACTATCAACCAAATGGATCAGGAAGCCAGCGAGGAATCTGAAATAGATAAATATGTACAAGCGATTGTTAAAAATCACGTCCACTAGATGTAAAAGTGGATTTATGCGATATTAATTGTCCCTATCCCAGAAAATAAAAATTTGCTGAATGAATTTCATATTTTGATATGAAAGATAAACAAAATATCCCATGCCAAGCTAAGCTTGCAAATTCCTTAATATCAAATATCCCTTGCCAAGCAATGCTTTGGCGCGAAAAAATAAAACAAATTATTATTATTAAGTCTGACTAAGCAACACAAAATAAACTCCTCCCCCTCCTTTCCCTATCCAAATGTAGCTGATACAGGAAATTGGGGGAAATAGGGAAGTAACCTGAGGAGCATTTCACATGCACTTAATATTTCCATTTTTTAAAATCTAATAGTCTTTATCAAGAAGCTAACAAGTGAATACCTATTTTCTATTTAGTAGTATTTATTTTTTAATATCGCATGACCGATCTAAAATGTAAATATCGTATATTTTGAATGTATATATATATTAGAATCTAAAACATTCTAGTTCAATTTTTAACCGCTAGGGGAACTTAAGCGAATTATCTGTATATAAACAATGATTCTTGAGTTGAATCCTCAGTATCAATTTTATCTGAGAGTTGCTCACTCTTAGCCTCTGATTTTTGTAGCTGAAATATCTCAGCAATTATGTATAATAACTTATTCATATGGATAAATATTATTGCATTTTGTACAGTGACAATAATAGAACTATATTTAATTTATTATGTATCCGAAAGATGTCGCCTAGAATGCTACCGCGGTCCGTATAAGTAAATAATAAGATTAAGAAAGGGGGGGGGTCTACTGGAAAATCTGTATAAATACAAGCAAATTTCCAAATCTAATTCAGTTGTTCTTCAGTTCTTTGTTGTTATCATTTACTCTCTGATTTTTGAGCTGCAATCAAGCAGCATTTAAAGATTAAAAACTTTAATCACTTAAGATGTGATTAATAAAATCTTAAAACATTTTGATTAGATTATTTTCCGCTAGGATTACTAGCAGAATGAAATAAAGTTAGTTCTATTAGCTTCCGCTAGGATTACCAGCGGAATAAAAAGCCTATATAAAAGTGAATGCACATTATTAATCAAGGCCAGTTACTATCAAAGCAGTTACTACAAACCACATCCTATTTTTTTAAGCTGATTTCAGCATTAATTATACTCTAGTAAATATATAAACTTGTTCTACCCCATAGGTGGAGTATAAGTATAAATACTAACAATATCAGAATAATAAACCAGTCATCATTGACCCTCTTTATTATATTAGCCATATCTAATAATTTTTGAGCTATAATTTAGCGCTAACTTTATATTATTTGTATCGTGAATCAGATACTAACTAATGACACTATATTTTGTATAAATACAGATATAAGTCAAAAAATAAGTCAGTCTGTTTTTAATGTCTTGTTAGTTGCAAGCTGAACACTTATTTTTAAGCTACTTTGTAGCCCTTCAATCTTTCGAAAACTTTTTAGTTCAGTTTTATTCCGATAGGTTTCTATCATATATCCAAGTATATAAATAAGGACCCGTATTAAAGTTAAGTAGTTTCTTTAGAACTATCAACATTCTCATGCTTATTGAGAAATTTCTGGAGCTGAAAAGCGCTTGATAAAAAAACTTAATGAAACCCAGAAAGCTATATAAAATTATTTTAACAATTAACCATATTGTTAAAACATTTCATTATTTAAAAAATTTCGACAGACAACTATACCTGGAACACAGGAAGTCTCTGTGTGAGGATTACCATCGTCTAACCGCTGAGGTGGGGATCTTGGAAAATATGCATCTTAGGCTTCGACTAAAAATATAATTTATTTTATAATGCCTATCTGTGCAAAACTAAAAGTTCTTAATCCCGTGGGGGGGGAATTCCTGCAACACGCTTTAGTGGATACAGGAAACAACTTTAGGTCCCTTATTTCTAAAGAAATCTTAGATGATAATAAAATCACATTCACCCCTGCCAATCTTAGCGCTCTGTCCGTAGATTTAAAACCAGTAAATATCATAGGACACGTGAGTTTAAAATTCAGCTTTGATGGGTCAGATAAAATATTCGAAGAAACGTTTTACATCCCTGAAACGACGTCTAAAATTATAAATCTAGGATATGAATTTCTCAAAGTTAATCGAATTAATTTGTTACTAGATAAGTTCTCCTTTGAGCTCCCCACTGGCGAGCAAATCCCCATAGAAAATTCAACAATTAATATAGTTGAAGAAAGTAAAAACATACCCTTAATTCCTACAAATAATGTTCATACGGAACAAAACTCCCTTATCCCAGGAATAAATTGGAGTAACCAGGGGGGGACTGGGACATTAAAACAAAATAAAACATGCGTAAAATTAGCAAAGAAAACAACATTCTTGCCGGGAGGGAATACAACGGTGATAACAATTCCTATTCATCAGAAAAATAGGAAGCTGTATATATCCCCAAATAATTCTAAAATGACAAGCCATAACGGCTTAATGCTTATGGAGGGTATTTATAATGTAAATGAGAAGGGAGAATGTTGGGTAAATTTTGTCAATTTAGCAGGAAAAAATATTACCTTATTGGATAACGTTAAAGTTGGATATTGCTTTGAATTCGAATCAGATTCCCCATATTCCTGCAATAAAAGTATTAATCAAATAAAAGAATTGTCAGGAACTACACTTCTTAAAAGAATTAAATTCATTAAAGAAAAATTAGACTTAGAAAATAGTGATCTTATCAAAAATAACCCAGGGATGAAGGAAAAGGTAGTAAAATTATGCCTTGATCATTTCGATATATTTTCGGTTGACGATGCCGATATCGGTAACTGCGATCTCTTACAGTATAAAATAGACTTGATCCCCGGGGCTAAACCTATTAAGGCTAGAAACATTCAATTAAACCCATTATACGAAGCCAAATTAAAAGAACAAATTGAAAATTGGCTAAGGGGGGGCGTCATTGAGGAGGGCTACAGCGAGTGGTCCTCCCCAATCTTTGCGGTAAAGAAAAAACCAACGGCTGGGGGGGAAGGCAAGCTTAGGTTCGTTATCGATTTTCGTGCGCTTAATAGTGTAACACGAAAAATTAATTGGCCCCTTCCCCTGATTTCTAGTAATTTAGAAAAATTAGGCACTGGCAATGTATTTACCACCCTCGACTTGACTAGCGCATTCCATGCGCTAGCCATTTCGGAGGAAAGTAAACACTTGACAGCGTTCACAGCCCTTAACAGGCAGTATCTTTTCAAGAAACTGCCGTTCGGACTGTGTAACGCGCCAAGTGTTTTCTGCCATTTGATGGACAGAGTCCTAACCCTTATCCCTGGCTTATACGAATTTATAATTTCTTACCTTGATGATCTTATTATATTCTCAAAGAATGTTGAGGAACATCTGAAACATCTCAGAAAACTCTTCGGAGTCCTAAAAATAGCAAAACTTAAGTTAAATCTAGCCAAATGTAAATTCTTCACATCCGAATGTACATATTTAGGTCATATAGTCAGTTCCCAAGGACTTAAAATGAACCCCGCATATTTAGAACAAATTAAAAATTGGAGCAGGCCCAGGACAGGCAAGGAACTCCAGCGTTTCCTGGGCTTCTCCAATTATTATAGGGCCTATTTCCCATCCTATGCGAAAAATTCTTGTACCCTAGACGAACACAGAAACGATAAAGTTATCGAATGGACCAATTCCCTATCAAAAGATTGGGAAAATTTCATAAATATGTTCCCAAATTCTATAAGTAAAGGCTATCCCCAGTGGGATAATCCTAACCCCTTTATAGTAGACGTAGATTTTTCTACGAGTTATTTCGCTGGAATTCTCAGCCAAAACCAGGGGGGGGAAGAAAGAATTATTGGAATATGTTCCAAAAAATGTAACGGGGCAGAGAAAAATTATCCAAGTTATAAAGGAGAATTAGCATGTCTAGTATTTGTTCTTAAAACCTTTCTTCATTATTTAAGATTTAGAAACTTTATTGTGCGTACAGATTCGATTTCCTTAGTTCATTACAAAAAATGGCAAAAAGGAACAATAAATGGTGTAACTCTGAGATGGATTTTCTTTATCCAAAGTTTTGACTTTACAGTAATTCATCGGAAGGGTAGGGACCATTGCAATGCCGACAATCTATCTAGAGGGCAATTTTTATGCAAAGAACATAAGGAAACCGATTGTGAAAAATGTACTAGCTCATTTACCTTGGATCCTTATGAACAGGATTGCCCATACCAAGACCAGATTTTTGAGTTACATTCGGCTTCGGAAGTCGGTGTGCACAATGTTTGGCAATCTGAAACACAAAAAGATCAAGTATTATCTGAAATTCGTAGGTGGATATTCGAAAAAAAGAAGTTGTCGAGTTTTGAAAAAGCTGAACTAACCGGCCGGAAAGAGGTCCTTTTTAAATTAATAGAACATTTATACGTTATGGAAGGACTTCTAATATTTAGACAACCTCTTAGCAATGGAACATTCATTGAAAGACCCGTCGTACCCATTGGATTATATAATAAAGTTTTTGAATTGGCACATAATAATAGTATAGGTCACAAGGGGGTTAACGAAACAACACGCAAGATAAATGAAAGATTCTTCCTTATAGGAATTAATAAGTTTGTTTGTTTGGAAAATGACGATTTTACCTACCTAGATAACGATGGTGACGATTTTATAGAAGGAAACCCTGAAACTAGTCAGGACTTACCCCAGGGGGAGGTGGATTGTGATGGGGGAGGGGATATAATGGAAAAAAACTCACCATTTGAGTCACAGCCCAAAGACCAAGAACCCCCTGGCGCAGATCGGTCATCCGGTCCTCACATCCACGTCGAAAATAGTTTCTTGGAAGAAACCGTCCCGTCCGAGGCTTCTTTCTTCGCACAAAGACCCAAACAATCCAGCCCTGAAAAGGTTATTAATGTTAACAAACAAAGCATAGTACCCAAGTATATATTAGAAGAAGAAAGAAAAACTAGGTCACAAGGGGGGGATAACCGCATACATGTCCAAATCGGACTGCATAATCCAATTAAAAGGAAGAAATAAAATGTATATAAAATGTATAATTATATAAAACCAAGGTGGCAAATGTATATAGCTTAATCCACGTATGTATAATAACGAAAATAAACAAAAAAAAAATATATGTTAAAACTAACTAATTAACATATTTCAGAGAAAAACGAGAAGCATAAAAATAAAATGCAGCATCATTTGGCAAAGGCACCAGGAGCTCGAGGTAAATTTATTTTGGGATTCTTGGGGCTTTTTATTATTTTGGCAAAATCAAATGCGTCCGAAATAATACAAATAGATGCGACTCAATGTGTAGCAAACGAAAATCCGCGTTTGAAAATCTCTGAATGCGCTGCGTTTCTTAATATTACCAATATTGAACAAAAACAATTTCACCTGCTGCAAAAGGTTGAAAGAAAAATTATACCTGGAATTCGTTGTCACCTCCGAACCAGTACTCATTACTGGTATTGTGGCAGATATAGCCACATACACCTCGCTGCTCCAGCACTCGTGGAGATACCGAACCTCGTAACTTATGAAGACTGTTACACCATGTCCAAAACTAAAATATTTAACTTTGAAGGGAAATCAGTCTCAGTGTATGAACACCAGATGTCATACACGCGTTTCCTGATAAACGGGACACTTACTTACCCCAACGACCTCCTTAACGGCATCGACCCCGCCTGCGAGGGAAACGGCGTAACCATTAACGGCATTTTTATCCCTGGGACATTTGAGGAAAAACAAATAGGGGTCCAGGCTGAGCCTGTTGAATTATTACAAACAAAAGCGGGCTGTTACCTGGGCAGTCACTGGGTGGGAAACAATTGTTTAGATCACAATCTGAGAATAGGCTACGATAGAATTATCTCAGATGATAAAACTGATAGCGCACAAAAATTCACTTCTCCTTGGCGAACAGTAGACATCTTTAATATTTCATTGTTTACATTTGAAGGAGAACAGGGTGCCCAAAAATATCTAGTGATCGATCCCCAAATTACGCTAGCGCTAGAACTTAAAGATAAGAAACATTTTGAAAATCTAATTCCCGAATTATTTTATTACAAAACTAATATTGATAACTTAATGGTATGGTTCACAAATTCTATAAAACCATATTTCCCACTCTTAAACGCTAAAGAAAAAGATGACATGTTACCACTAGAGATTTTCTATTCCTACCAACAATATAATAAATTAATTGTCCCCGAAACTCGCTGTTTACAGAACCATTTTCTGTCTAAAAGCAGTATTCAGACTCATCGTAAAAAACTAGTTAGGGCGCTCGGTGAGCTGGATTTAGTAATACAGTGCGATAATCTTAAAATCAATGTTTCTTTGGGAGAAAATTTACCCTGTTTTGTGGATCATTTCTCGGTTTCAATCAATAATAAGACTATGGGAATATCACCATTTTCACGCAGATTGGTTAACACCACCCATTTAACTCCGACTAAATGTTCCGAAAATCCAATTTTCTTACATTTGTACCAAGGAAAATTCCTTGGGAATCAAGGGCAGGGCATGCAAATACTAAATGTAAACCAATATCTTATGGATAAACCGATTAGCCTATTCCTATATCATTCTTGGCAAAGCCTAGAAAAAGCTAATTTCTCAGAAAGTGCCGAGGAATTATACCTCAGCCAACTTGCCGCAGACTCCAATAATTTTGAAGTAAAAATAACTGACTCCTGGTTTATTCAAACGTATCATAAGGTGGTTGATTTTCTATCTAGTACTTGGTATCATATAGTGCTTGTAGTAGCAGCCATCTTTACAGGAATAGGGTCGTTATTATGCGTCGCTTTTATCATTTACATATTAGCCTGCACCAAAATTCACGCGTATAAAGAAGGAGGTACGAGTGAAACACACGAATTGCGGGATTTTACAAATAATGGGGAAAACTAATCCCCAAACACGGACGACCTGTATCAGACATATATACCTATAAGATTGTCGTCCCTAAAGGTCGTCTTTGTAAAAATATTTCCTTATTCGGTATAAGGAATTAATGACCCTTAATTTTAAGTTTATTATTTTTGTTTTAGGATATCCCAGGCGGAATTTTTCAAGGGGTTTTCACCACTCCCATGGGGCCGGTCACTCTTCATACCGTCGAGAATATGAAGAGGCACCCTTTTACAATGAAGAGGACTATTATTATGACAGCAATCATGGCTATCCCCAGGGCGGCCCTGAGGAAGCCTACTATGAACCTGACGAGAACAGGTATCAGCCGCGAGTAAAACCGCCGCGCAACCCTGAAAACCTCAGTGAACTTCAATGTGTCTCAAGATCGATCCACGTTTACCGCACCGCGAGAAAAGATGTTCCAAAGGAACTTCTTGACTTGCAAGAAAAATTGCGGCAGGCTAAAAATTTAGAGGCCAACGAATATTCCGATAAAGCCAGGCCTAGGGCCAGGCCTCTAATGGAACAAAATAGGGGAGGGGAACCGCAAAAAAATCGGGTGGAATCGCCGCCAAAACGTAGTGCCTCACCTGAATTGGAGGTAGTCGCCGTAAAATCTGCCCCAAAAGCGGTAGAAAAACGTCCGCCAACACCAACAGGCAGCGGCGGCCCAGTAGCCAAGAAGGCTAAGGTGGAAATTCAACCGCCTCCATTACCCCCTAAAAAGAAAGAGACATTAGCAGAAAGCAGAACTGAGCCTAAGGCTTTTTGGGTGACTGCTGAGGAATGGAAAAAAGTCCTATCCTCCACTGTAAAAGAAGCAATGGAGGAAGCTCTTCTCCCCTTCCAGAGAAGTCTGGAATCTAAAATTGCTAGCAATGCTTCATTTGTTGAGAAAGCATATATACAACATGGCAAGCGCCTTATTGAAATTTCCGCAGAATTACTGCGGAACCGCAAAACTTTGCGCGAAAAAATTCGCACTGTCTCTGAGGACTCGACCGTTGAGTTAAAATCACGAATGACCACGGTCATTGAGGCCACTAGTCGACTGTTGGACCAAAACTCTGACAGGGTAATTAAATATATTAATACTCGTTGTAATATTATGAATGTACCTGGGCAGAATGTGGCGACCATTGAGGCATCTCTTCCCGCTGGGGACGTACCCCGGCCAGATGATGATGGAGTCGAGCTGATTTCTCACTATGGCGGTTCTGAGTGCTCTGATGAGTACAGGCCCACCGATAGAGAAGGCAATCCAGAGGTCCTGGATCCTGCAGAGGAAAACAGTGACACAGAGCTCGATGCTCAAATCAGTGAGCTCTTTCCATCTGGAATTGATCTACCTGTGAATCCGCAGGCTGGCGCTGCCTCTGAAGATCCAGTGGCCACGGCTCCCTGTGAGGGCGTGTTGGCCCTCCAGAATGCTGTTGCTCCAGAGCCTCCAGCAGCTCCAGAAGATCCTACTTCCTCAGAACCCAATCCTGTTGATATCGTAGAGAGGGCTATGGCCGCAATCGAAGAACCTGCGAGTACAACATCAACCCGCAGAAGCAGGCGTGCAGGTCAACTGTGAGGGAATATTTCATATTCCCTCAGAGGGGGCAAGTGTGGTATTCACCATCCAAGTTTATGTATCCCCATCCCTGTCCACATTCCTATACTTCTCTGGCTGAGTCAGACCTCCACTTGTAACCGCCACTATACTCCATCCTGCTGTGTTGAGAGCTAGTTGATTGTTGCAGGCCAAAGAGTGAATACTTCTCTCCCGTCTGCATTCGGTTAGATACAAGCCTATAAGTCTAGGCTGGCGGTATCTATATTTCCCACGTGTTCAAGTACGTCGTTTCTTACCTAACTAAGAAACAGGACGTCCAAGCCTTTAATTGATATCATATTTAATATATCCTATAATAATAATCCCATTAATCTGCCTATTTCTAACCAGTTTTAATTGTTTAATAAATGTTGTATTTTTTAGAAATACCTTGTTATATTATTGATATTTAATTGTATCGAAGCTACTCTATACCCGTATTCCAGTCTGTCTGTACATCCCCTCATACGTCACTTGTTACAGAATAACTGATGGACATACCCTTGTTACAGAATAACTGATGGACATACCTTTGTTACAGAATAACTGATGGACATACCTTTGTTACAGAATAACTGATGGACATACCTTTGTTACATAATAACTGATGGGCATACCCTTGTTACAGAATAACTGATGGATATACCCTTGTTACAGAATAACTGATGGATATACCTTTGTTACAGAATAACTGATGGACATACCTTTGTTACATAATAACTGATGGGCATACCCTTGTTACAGAATAACTGATGGATATACCCTTGTTACAGAATAACTGATGGACATACCCTTGTTACAGAATAACTGCGCAAGTTTTTAATCTTTTTGAAAGCGAATCTTTTCCAATATTACGGTCCATCCGTTCGGGACAGTTAGTTCTTTTAGAAAATTTAAACTTGTTAGAATTGTCCTATCGATTTCAAACTGCATTATGATTCCTATGACAATTAGGTATGATTTATTAATGCTACAAATATCCAACCATCACATAGATACTAAAATTTGCAAAATTTTTACAATTATTTTTTCAGATAAATGGCGGCATGGTCGGATTTCTGGCGGGAAGTGTATCAGCTGGTATTTACAGCAACCTAATATTGAAAATGTTCAAACCAAAAGAGCAAATTGTAGAACAGAAGAAAGATGCCTAATACAGTAATTAAATAATAAACTAAACTTCTGTAATATAAAACTTTAATGATATTAGGTAAAATCCTATCGAATTTCCTTGGCTAGCATATTACATAAAGTAGTAAGCATTTTTGTCTGTACCTAAGGATCTCGCTAACCGATGATCCGATATAGTTCTCTTTTACAGTGAAGGTTCTTATAGGTCCAGCGAAGGTTTTACCTATTTCTGGTAAGGATATCTCTACCATTCCGATAAATATGACCGCCCCAATAAAAAAAATCTTCCCCTTTTTAAATCTCAAATTGAAAATGGAGTTGCTGTTAACTGTTCCCCTCCTCCTAAAGGTTCTATAGGGGCGTAGCCGTTAGTATAGATATAAAGGTCTAAGAAAACCTTTACATATGTTATTCTAAGAAATTTTATAGGATTTTGCCTTTCATGTATGTACAATTAACAATGTTAACTTCTGTAATATTAAATAAATTTTATTCTGATTTTTTTAAATATTCGCTCTCATGAATATTGTCATCATGTTAGAATCGAAGCTTTTCGATATTTTTAGGGTTGGATCGTCAGTAACGATAAGCTCTTTTCGTTAACCTAGACATGTTAAGTCTGTCCTATCGATTTCAAACTTTGTATGGTGATTCCTATAACCGCTAGTTACGATTTAGGAATTTAAAAAATTCTATAAGCGTTATTAGAAAGTCCGTCCGTAGTTATTATAAAACTTTGGGGACTAGTTGAATAAACAATGTTACCTTCCTACCTGAAATGGACTCATTTGGTTCTGACCGTTAAGAAATATACTTATACGTCTGTTTAATGTATTTTTGAGGGGGATGGTAGTGATACTTAACCCTTACAGCTCGGGCCCCAATTCCCACCTTAATAGATCGGGGGGGGGGGGGGGGCTCCAAGAGCCCCCCCTCTATCTCGGCTCCTGTTACAGATAAAGACGTAAAATTTTTTTCTGGTGGTTCATGTGTATTTTTAGAGAAAATTACTTTTTCTAGTCATAGCGGCCAGACCGCTCCTTAGCCGCTTTTTAGCGGCCAGCCGCTAAATTTTAAAACAGCTGTAGAGCGGCCAATTTTGCAGCTAGGGTGACCAAATTTTAGGACGAACTTTTATTTTTCATAACAAAAAAATTACTTTTTCTGATCATCGCCGAAAAACGGCAAATAACGGAAACCGCCATTTTCGGCGGTTACGGCGGTAAAACGGCGGTTGGCGGCGCCAATTAATATTTTTATCTGTTTGATGTTGCTCAAGGATTTACTAAAAAAATTTATAGGTCTCTAGTATAGCTGTAATAGAAGCCACGATATTTATGATATATGTCTGTAGTAAAAGCCGGACAAAAATCGGTCATAAAGTCGGTCAGGGAGCGGTCAAATGGTCATAACACAACTTTTCTCAGAAGGTCATTGATAAATAAGTATTCACAAAAAAAATTTTAGGTTTCTCCTTATACACAAAAGTCGTAATGTAGAAATTAAGATTTATTTAGAATTTTTTTCTAATTTTGGTGCTACCCAACCGACTTTGACCGGACACCACGACCGACACAGACCAGATATCCTAATAAAATCAACTCTTGCCGACGTATAATTACTAAACTTAAAAAGTCATGAAGTCACAGCACTCCATCTTACCTACAAAAAAATGAGATTGAAAAAACTAGAGGGGGGGGGGCTCTTGGAGCCCCCCCCCCCCCTTTCCCCCAAAAAACAAGAAATTTTAGGGCTTCACAACTAAGCATTTTTAGAGTATTAGCATCGGCTATAATTAATGAAAAAAATGTTTTTTAGGAAAAAAAGTAAAGAATACTACTGTTTTATCAATATAGTTTATCGCTAAATTTAGGAGAAAAAATGTTGCGTTTGAAGCAAACAACTTTGGAAATCCAGAAAAAAATTATGAAACTTTTTTTGTTCAATAAATAGATATACACAGTGTTTTTTTTTAATAGGACAAAATAATTGCTTAATATAACCCACTTATCATTGACAGAAATTAATAATCTATATCTTAACCCTTAACAGTCGGGCCCTTTGCCGCACTTTAATAGGTCGGGGGGGGGGCGTTCAACGCCCCCCTTATTATCTCAGTCCCCATTAGAGCTAGAGGGTTAAACATTTTTGTGCATGTCCCCTGTTTGTGTTTGGTAATGGATTTCCGACCTTTAGTGAGTCAAAGTCAATTTTCGCTTCCTTTTCCCTTTTATTTAACAACCTTTGTTTTAATGTCCTTTTTTACTTAAAAATTTCAAACGGCTGTAATTTTTTTTATTTTTGAAGCTAGAAGAACAATTTTTTTTTCTGAAAATGTTTATCTTTATGTTAGAAATATCAAATTATAAATTTCAGCGGTCGCAGCTGTACTTGGCAGCTGCCAGCCACAGCAGTCGGCGGTCGGCGGAAAAACGGCGGCGGATCTTAATAAAATTTTAAAACGTCATGTAGACATGTAAGAAAAGCTGAAGTTTAAAATTAGTCTCTAAGTCAAAAATTGCGGCCACAGGAGCCTTTTAAAGATTTCTGGAGACCTAGAGGATCAGGACCTGCAGGATCATACCTGGAACCTGAAATTGACTTGAACACCTGTATTTTATATGAGGATGTACTACTAGAGGATATTTTAGTATCTTGGTAGGATAAAATGCTTTGTTTAAGTCAAAACAATATTCAACGCGTTCAACGCCCCCCCCCCCCCCATCCGACCGACCGATGCGTAACATTTTGCATTTTTGCACACTCTTTAAATTGGTCAAGACCCAAAAATCTTCCAAAAACAGGTACTTTGGAAAACCTGGTTTTTAAGCATAATTTGTTGAAAATCGCTAAATATTTTTTTCTTATAGAAATTGCCCCAACCCAATAAAGATATTAAGATATAGATTTAAATTTCTGTCAATGGCAAGTGGGTTATATTAAGCAATTCTTTTGTTCTATTAAAAAAAAACACCCTGTATATCAATTAAGATAGAAATAAGGGATGACAACATCCATAAGTAGCTCAGAATATGAATAGGATGAACATTTTCAGAGATCTTAAGTGTCAGACAAAAGAAAACCCTACTTCTTTATATTATAGAATAAGTATAATTTACATACTGACAGACAACATAATTCATAAATTGGATAAAAAAAAATTCTCCAAGAAAATGTTAGCTCTTTATTTATATTGGCATCCGAGAAATCACGTTTTCCCCAAAAGTTGTAAGTACGTACAAGTGACAAAGTGAGTTATAGAGTAGCCTCGCTACTAAACAGATATAGATCTTCGTCATGGGCCAGTAACAATATAAATACTATATATATGCTTGGATAGATAGATAGAAATTTATATTCGTCATGCCCAGATTGTTATTGTGAATACCATCTTTTCCACCTCAATTGTTCTTTTTTTAAGTTGGTATACAAAACAGCAAATTCATTTAGCAATAACTTAGTTTGAAATACAATAGTTTTGATACAGGAATAGTGTATAACCAATCTAAAATAATAGTTGTTGGTATAAGGATATCTGTTGTTTAACTAGGTTTGTTTTATATAGACATGTTCTATAAAGTTTAGTCTATAGAATCAGATCATAATAATTCTTTAATATATCTTTTAGCTAAAATTAGTTAATTTGAAAGCTTTGACGTTTTATATGGCATCATCCTTAGTTATTTACTAAGTATATTTGCGATAACTTTTATTTAATAGATTCTTCCAATTTTTAACATTTACAAAACGGCCTGCTTTATTGCTTCAAGATCCATGTCAGATCTATACAGGAAATAAATGTCTATAAATGAGCTCAAGTCTTCCAAGGGATGAATGTTTAAAACTCATAGTGCTCAAATAATCCATAATAAACTCTCATTGCCCAGAACGATAAGACCCAATATTTTACTTCATTAAGAATAAATTAATTTTTTTTATTTCATGTTGCTATTTACATAATATTGAAGTATTTAATTACTATTCTTAAAACAGAAAATCTAAATTCATAATATAGTAAACTTAAGAAAACTTAGTTTTAAAATAAATTGATTCTAGCGCCACTTTTAATGTGTTCAGATTTACAAACAAAAATTAAAAACATTTTAACCCTTTCATGACGGATATATAAAAAAATATATATTGGAAAATAAATTCCATAATTCAAATTGTATTTTTGAAAGAATGAAAAAAGCATTGTTATAAATAGGTATCTAAAGATTAAATAAAGAAATCAAAAGAAAAATGGAAGAAAAAGCAAGTGTGAGAGAGATTTAAAAAAAAAACACTAAGGCAGAATGTTATTACGTTCATAGTATCAAAGGCTTTTATTATAAAATAAATAACTAAAATCAGCCGGACAGAAATTCTAACGTAAGTAGTTGAACTTGAAGTAACCTTTATATGCAAGTTAATATATTTATATTTATTTTCTAATATTTCCCCTGTGAATATACAGTGAACCCCCCCCCCCCAAAAAAAAAGGGCATAGGAATTGTCAGGGAAATTTTAACAAAATCCATATTTCTAATTCTGAATAGAAAAATGCATACCTAGCGGATGCGTACCTAGCATCCAGGGGCTCTGTAATTAAAGGGGCAGAAAGAGGCTAGAAAAAATAGCTTAAAACCATCTGAAAATAAAATACCCTTATACCCTCATGTGACCTATTTAAAGCTTACCTAAAATTGAGAACCCAATCGCTTTAGTAGTTATTGAGATTTTAACCTTCAGACAAAAAAACTTTATATATTATTAGCATTTGCCCCTTTATTATCTACGGACTAGAAAAAAAGCTTAAACCCATCCCAAGACTTAAATCTGAAAATTAAATAGCCTAAAACCATCACGGGACCGATGTTAAGTTTATATAAAATAGAGAACCCAATCAGTTAAGTAGATTAGATATTAAGAATGAGACATTGAAATCAAATTGACAATATATTTACAAATAAAAATATTTTTATTAGTTATTTATTGTTGTATGTTGTAAATCACACAAAACTTGAATAGAAGCTAAGATAATAAAGTCTTCCCTGGAAATACTAAAAACTATACTGACAGGCCGACGGTAAAAATGTGTGGCCTCTAGACTACTGCAGACAGACTGACCGGCCAATTGAGATGTAGAGTAGGTGCTCATTGCCCTGTAAAATTTTACCCGGGAAAAAAAACATCTTTCTATCAAACAAATGACCATCAGAGCATTACCGATAGACTGACAGACCAGGTAAATTATATAATGGATGCTTATTTGTAAAGAAGAACCATATCGATTCTGCGTTTATAGAGATCTTTAAATACAGACAGACACACACACACACAGCGAGATCCTGTTACTTTATTTTATGGACTAGAGGCTAGACTTCTATCTTCAATAAAAGAAAAGGCACATTTCCCTACAGAAATTGATGTCATATGGAGGGTTACATACAGACTAACCGACTAAATAAGGTAGATAGAAGATATTCATTTCTCAGGAAAATCTTCTCTAGAAAAAATCTATCGTCTATCTAATTTAGCATTTGATAAATAAAATTTTTACATTTTAAATTAAATGCCTTGCAGGGTATTTCCGACAGGCTGACGGAATAAGTAAATCACATAATGGTTGCTCAAAGGGATAGAGTATATTCTCAAAAATTAAAGCCGTCTATCTTTAATAGCAGATGAAGAATTATGTTTTACCCTCAGACGGACATTTCTAATTATAGAGGTGATTCGCGTTAAAAAAATATATTTAATAATAATTAAGCAAGGACAGCCAAAGTGAGGTTTAGGGAGCTTTCCCATATCGAGTACATAACAAGCATTGAAAATACACTTCCATATTTTATAAATAAATTGTAAATTAGAAGGGATAGGTTTTCCCATAAGCCTAACTCTTGCAGGGGGCCTTAACCCACCGAGGTTTACACTTGATGTGCCTTGATAGGATTAACCCATTAGTGACGAACCGGCTTTTAACGCCCGGTTCCAGAAAATGCCGAAAAAAACCGGTTCTCAGTTTTAGGATTGCATCATTCTCAGTATGAATCCCCCCTCTACTACCCTGGTTTTCATTTACCCCTGGAGCAGGCAGATTTGCTTACTTCCGTTTGCCGGTATAGCTCAACAAAATTTGAAAACCAAGAAAAACAAGGTGATTTTAAAATACCCCTCCTAACTTTTTTGTTTATGAAGTAAAGTTAGTGATTTTTTTCGTGAAATTTAAAGTTTATTGGCATTTACATTCATTTGTGAATTCGTTTTATTCAAATTATTATTTTTTATATGATTTTTTTATCGTTTTTTTACGTTCTATATAGACCCGGCTCGGCATATGGGGGGAAAGTCTGAAATTTTCATTACCCGGTTTTACTAATAGATCTTTTTTACAACAACAACAAAAACCGGGTTTATTAACCAAAAAGGGGTGGTACCTATAGCCAAAATCTTAAATGTGATATAAATTGTTTTGTATGTTAGTTGTAGCTCTATCAATTACATGAGGTTATGTAGTTTTCAATTACGGATCGTATCGTAGTTTTAAAAAGTGTTCATCTCACTTTGGGCGTTCAAAAATTACATTTTTAATTTTTTGGGCCAAATAACCGGGTATTTAGGTCGCAAACGGGCTTTAATGCCGGGGGAAAGCACCAAAAAACGCCAAAAACGGTTATTAATGCCGCAAGGTTTTTTTACTCGCGCCGAACCGGGTTTTATTGCAACTTTCCTGTGCACGCCACTAGAGCAAAACAAAAAAATTGGAATTCCGTTTTTACCATTATAAAGCTTCCCTGAGATTTTCAGCTCGATCGGTCCATAAAAGTGGCGCTCGGCACTAATGGGTTAATATAGAATATATAGAATTTCTAAGAAATTTTAAAGCTTAACAAGGATGACATCATTTATAATTCCTTAGTAAAGCTAAAAACATGGAAAGGTTTACAATAGAATTTATACAATATCTTTGATAGTAGATGCATATCAAAGCATTCCAACAGACGGACGGACAAAGTAAGTTTTATACTGGATGATCATCAGCATGGGGAAGGTTTTTTTAATTCCAGCCATTTATCTTTAATAACTAAAGAGAAATTCACGTTTACTCCTTTATGGTTTCTTACAGACAGACAGACATTTCAATTAGAGTACAAAGAAACATATGATAACATCCATAAACATCCATAATAAAAATCTAATAAGATAGAAAATGTGGTTATGACATTAGATGTCAATATAAATATATACAGTGAGTAAACTTTAAACATACATCTCTAAAACCATAAAAATCTAATTACTAAAACTTTAGCATAATGGACAAACTGACTTACAAAGTTCATGTAAGATTTTCTTCTAAAATATTTTTTAGTAGAGAAGCTACTATATAATTTGAAATATCCCTCTGTTTTTTTCTAATAACTCGGACCATAAGGCGGCCTAAGGCCGCTTCATCACTTGTCTAAATAAAACAGATACCATTTTTAAATACGTTTAATAAAAAAGATATTTTCACGATAAAATTAAGATGAAAGTTTACTAAGTTTGGGTATTATCCTCTTATGTTTGTTTTTAATTTGAAAATTTTGGTACCCCTACTCCACTCCCGACCAAACTATGACCCTGGCAGCGGGCGCTCAGCCCCCTGGCCTATAACATAACATAACATAATCGTAAAAAATATCTTTTTTTTAAGGGTGGGGGGGGTATTCCGTTTGATAACGCCTGAGTTTGAATATAGCAATATTTTCGGAAAGCAACTAAAAATATCCACATTATGAACTATGTATTAAAGTAATTAATATGATTTTGCCATGTAGCAATAAAAACTTATTTAGCAAAAATACAAAAAAAATCCTTACAAAAGGGAGTAGATTACAACTAAACACATAAACTCGTTGTCAGAGAGTTGATTGGTTCGAATCACGTCCAATAACGTTGAAAAATTGAACCTATATCTGTTATGCCAAAAAAATTAGATTAGAGGAAATGCAATGGTCCAAAACAGGTGCAACTCAAATTCCATACATTTTTAACCCTTAACGGTTGGTGAAGGGATGGGGGGGGGAGGGGTCCAATGAGGCGTTAAAAAAACAACCTCTCTCATCCCGTCCCCACCTCTGTATTACCAGAATTAAATTACTTTATGTTACCATCATGGTAGGGATCAAACGCCCCTAAGCGATAATGGCCTGGAAGGAGGCCCAACTGTTTAGGGATAAATCTAATTCTACAGGTTAATAAATTATAATCTAAACTAGGGGCTCTATATTCGTAGGAATATGAGAGGGCACAAAATAGCCTAAATCCATACCCAGATTTTTTTTTATAAAAATGTATTATCCTAAAACCATCCCAGTACCTATAAGAGGCTTCCATATAAAGGAGAACCATATCAGTTCAGCGGATAGCGAGATCCTTCGCTACAGACAAAAAAGAGTGCTACTTAATACTTTATATAATAGAAAAGATTATTATCTATGACTTTTAGATGTAAAAAAATCATTAACATTTAAATTAGAAAAATTAGATTAATGACAAAATGGTTTGTTAATCATGTCGCCACACTACATGGACACTTGAAAATGCATGGTCTAGTGACATTATAATGATGGTTATATTTGTGGTCCGATTTTGTACTGTACAATACATATCATGTATGGTACATATGAGTTTTATTAATTTGTACAAAAAAAGAATATATTTTTTAGACCCACAATTAGTTCAACTTTTAGAAGCAGTATTTCATTAGTTATTTGTCAGAGAGAGGTAGGGGACAATGAGCTGGTTATTATACTCGTCCCCAAAGGTTTCTTATTCCTTGGCTTACCAACTTTGGGGACTTGGTTTGTTAAGTAAATTAAGTGTTCAAACGTTTCAACCACTAATTTTAATCTTTAGAAAGGGTAATTTTGTTTTTAGGGATTTACATCAATTTATCAGCCATTGTCTTATCTCTCTTAGATCCTTAGTTATTTGTACTTTTGAAACTGGTTGTGTACATACTCGTGCTACTTGGTACCCTTCACATTGCATAGAATTTGATAAAAAATGAGTCAGTATTAATTTTCATACAACCATATCATATTCAAACAGTGAAATTTTAATATTTTAAAAATTAATTATTATGGATCAGAAATAGCTATAATATATCTAGATAATCCATCTGACCCCATTTTTCGTCAAACTTAAAAAGGGATATTTAGCAGACAAAGGCCATTGTTTATTTTTTGTTATATACGAGATCTATTTAAGAAATAACGCGAACATTTTTTTCTTGACGTTATAAATTTTAGAAATTAAATTCTATCCTAAGAAATTCAACTATTCTTAAATAACTTATTATATAGAATACCCCTATTGGTTCAGAAAAAAGCTAAAAGTGGATTATTTCAAGTTTCCAACTGGCAAAAAAATAACTCTTGATTGTAATTTACACTTGGGTTTAGTAGAATCGATTTATCCTTTTAACCCTTAACAGTCGGGCCCCTTGCCGCACCTTAATCAGTCGGGGGGGGGGGGGGCGTTCAACGCCCCCCCTCATTGTCTCAGTTCCTATTAGAGCTAGAGGGCTAAATTTTTTTGTGCAAGTCCCCTGTGTTATGGTGAATTTCCGACCTTAATTAAGTCAAGGTCAATTTCCGCTTCCTTCACCCTTTTATTTAACAACCTTTGTTTTTAGGTCCTTTTTTACTTAAAAATTTCAAACGGTTGTAATTTTTTTATTTTTAAAGCTAGAAGAAAATATTTTTTGCAGAAAATGTTTATTTTATTTAAATTTCATATTTGAAATATCAAAACATAAGTTTCAGCGGCCGCAGCTGTACTTGGCAGCTGCCAGCCGCTGCAGTCGGCGGTCGGCGGGAAAACGGCGGCGGATCTTTATGAAATTTTAATACATTATGTAGACATGTAAGAAAAGCTTAAGTTTAAAATTTGAAGTCTCTAAGTCAAAAATTGCGGCCACAGGAGCATTTTAAAGATTTCCGGAGACCTGGAGGATCAGGACCTGCAGGATCATACCTGGAACCTGAAATTGACTTGAACACCTGTATTTAATATGAGGATGTACTACTAGAGGATATTTTAGTATTTTGGTAAGATAAAATGCTTTGTTTAAATCAAAAACAAATTTTTGTTCTTTACCTGGATGACCCTGCCGGGTTTGCTGGCATCCTGTGCCCGCCAGGATGGAGATATTCAAAAAATTCCAACTCTCAGTTATGTGTCATACCCATACTTAAAAAGTAAAGCAGTTTGGGCTCTTTATCTTTCACACACAGAAAATGAGATAGAAAAAAACGGATGGAGGGGGCGTTCAACGCCCCCCCCCCCCCCCGACCGTTAAGGGTTAAAATAAATATTGAAAAAATAATTATATAAAAGAAACAGAATCTGCGTGTGTATGTATGTCTGTACCGAAGGATATTCCTAACCGCTTGACTGATATGATTCTCCTTTCCAATGTAGCTTATCATAGGTCCTGGGTAGATTCATAACTGTTTTGGGGGAGGGTACCACAACCTTCCCAAGAGAAATCGCTCATAGAAAAGAAATACCAAAAATATTCTAAAGTGCCTGGCGTGGAAAACATTTAATACCAAAAAATATTATATAGAGTCCTCTTGGGGCGTTACTGCTAGTAAATAATATAGTATTTTTTTTTATAAAATGTAAAAAAATATGATAAAAAATCTAGACAAAACAAATTTTATGACCCAAAACTAATTTCAAGATTGTTTACCATTTATATTTTTATAATTCTAATAAATCATCATTTATGTATTTTTAAAATTTGTCTTCATGAATATGAGTAATCTTGATAACAAGTTCAACCCACAAACTAACAAAAATAAACTCAGGTATCTAAAGGGATAAGACAATGGCCAATAAATTGATCTACATCCCCAATGTTGAACCACAAATTACCCTTCCGTAGATTAAAAGTACTGGTTGAAACGTTGAAACAATCATCAAAATGAAACAACAAATCAAAAGTTCCCAAAATTGTAAAGCCAACGAATAAGAAAACGTTATTATAAAACTTTGAGTACAAGTGTAATAAACTGCCCATAGTTCCCTTTCTCTCAGAAAAAAACTGCTAAAGATGTGTCGAGTTTCAGCTAGTGCTTTCAAACACACAGCACTTTGAGCACAGAACCCCCCCCCCCCCCCCTTATTTTCTTAATAAATTGAAAATAAGAGTGAGAGGTAGTTTTTTTCACTATGCCCAACCCAGTAATGATACTCAGTTCACAATATATTTTCAAAGAGGATTCCAATCAATCAATGTTTATTTTTAAATTGTTTTTGGTTGATATCTTTTTTTTTTTTTGGGGGGGGGGGGGGGGGGAGGGGGTAGTATTTTTGTATTCCCATTGGTATAAAGCTTGAAATTCCCTGAAATTGTTCAAAGATCGGTCCAGATGTTCGCAAGATCTTAGTGGCAAACAGACAAACCGACAGAAGAACCTAGTTATAGTGTCTAACTTTTTATCTTTGTGACGTAACAAAAATCGGAGGATGAGAGGGGAGGTGGGAAAGAAAACCCCTAAAAAAGTTAGACACTATTACTAGGTTCCGACAGAAAGGCATTTACAAAAACAGAGTAATTACCCAATTTCTTTTTGTAAGAACACTCTCACAAGAAAATTTATGTCCACTAGATACACAGCTTTAAAAGAAATTAAGTACAAAGTCTATATATCATACAAAGAAAAAAAAATTAAGGTAAAAGACAACGTATCCCCTCCTCCATTATTTTTTTTGTGTGGGGGGGGGCGGGGGGTAGGTTAAAAACATATTTTGAGTGTAAAATAAAAAATCCAGATTTTTATAAAAGGGAATACTGCGAAGCCAAATCTATTTTAAGGGGCAAATACCCCTTTCCTCTGACGTCTCGGGGGAAAAGAAAGGAATAAATAGAATAAAAAGAGCATTGACAGACAGACATTAATTTTAAAGCATCTGTGCCATAAAAATACTTCCTGTTATGCAATATAATAATATTTTTATCAAGCTTCAGCTCATAATCATAATTTTTTCTTGATAAACTAAATTTTAAACATTAGTTATATGGAGTGAAGCAGAAAAGTAATTGATTTCAGTTTTGGTATTTTTAGTAGCGAAGCTACTCTATTATTCGAAATGTACGTCTTAAATTATGTTTTGTTTTTTTTAAACGTAAATCTCCTTTAAAAGTTAGATTACTAACACTTTTAAATTGTCAGACCTTCTTTGAGATTTTAATAACTATAAATAGGTGAAACGACAAGTAGATTTTCTCTTATTTAAAAGAACTATATCTTGGCCTTTTTTTTGTCTTTTTGGGATTTTTACGTCAGACTTTAATTAGTTTTTTTTAGTATAATTGTTTATTGCTGAATGTAATATGCTTTTAAAATTATCTAAATTTTTTTCCTTTTTGGGATTTTTACGTCAGACTTTAATTAGTTTTTTTTAGTATAATTGTTTATTGCTGAATGTAATATGCTTTTAAAATTATCTAAGATTCTTCTGGTTTATGTGAATTCATCTCTATGTTATCTAATTGAAAATGATATCTTTGACTTTGCTTGTGCTTCACCACTTATAGATCCTTATGCTCTAAATAAACCTAAGTCTTTTTTTTAATGCGATGGTCTTTTTAGTTAATTTGACACATTAGAGTAAAACACTAGAGAGAGAAAGGGTTAAATAACTATATCTCCCTATTGCAACCACCTTGTGCAACGTTTCTATTGGGTCATTGAAAATCTACCAATCTTCGCTTATATTAACACAGCCAAGTAGCAGAAAATAGTTTAAAAGCAGACGAAGAAGGTCATTGAAAAATGAAGGGAGGTAGTTGTCTGTATATACATCTATACTATAGACACGAACACTTTACATGTTATGATTATTTTTTCATAATAATTTCTGAATGATGATTCTTATGAAGATTAGGCATAAAGGTATTAGCGAATCATTTTTTTTGAAGATCTGAAATTAAAACTTTGCTTTTATGAATGATGTCATCCTTGTTTGATTTTATTTATGTATAAATATCTGTAAAGAAAGAAACTATTTTTTAATTAATCTATTATACTGCAGATTTTATCAAAATGTTGGTTACACTCTTCTTATTGTTGCTTTATACTTTTTGTGCTTTTGGGAACAATAAAATTGTTTTTAGTGACAATGATTCAGTAAGTATAAAATTTAAAATACGAAACTTTTCTATAATTACGGGTTGCACGTCTGTCTATCTGTCTGTAAGTACCAGTGTACGTAACGGTTATTTTTTTGTTTATTAAGGCATGTTAGAACTATTAGGTATAGTCCTTTTCATGACAACGCCTCTTAAGGGGCGTTTCTTTCTATTTTCACAGTAGCTTTTCTCTGATTTCTAGCCTCTAACCCTGCGGGGCCAGTTGCCTAACCTAACATAACCTAACCGAACCTAAAATAACCTACTAAAATCTACTGTTAAAATACGACGAAACGCCCCTTAACAGCCGATTTTTAACTTTATTGACAATAGTTTTTTGTACGATATTTTCCAATTCAAATGATTTTTGATCGGATAATTACTAGAACAACAAGGTGCAATATTTTAAGCAAAGCTTCTCTATAGCCAAGTCCTTCAATAGTATCCTGCATTTAATTAATTTTGCAACAAATTTATATATAGTTTTGTTTATACTCATAAAATAATATTCTGCTTATTAAGTTCTGACACTTTACCGTCTAACCAGGGATAAGGGATGGGAAACGTAGGAAAATATTATTTCAGGCCTATTTCAAGCCTAGGCCTATTTCTAGCCTGATAAACCAGTTTTGGGATAGCGCAGTAGTTCGTTATAAACGCTAATGAAAAAGCTGTGTGTGTATGTAGATAAAGTATAGAATCAAATTCAGGTAGCTAGTTTAAAGTAAAAAAACTTTTTATAAACCTATATATTAATGGCTTTTGTTAAAATGAAGTTTTTTCTCTCCCAAAATTTTTTTATCTTTTAATTGGTAATTTGAACTGTCAGAAAGCTATCGTTGGGTTTCCCTCAGACAGATTTTAGTTTGTATTATTTGCATTTTTATTAATGAGTAAAAATTATATTTGATAATTTCATTGCTAATTAAAATTCAAAATAAATAAATTAATATGCACTTGGGTAACATTCTATCAAGTTCTTTGGATACTATTATGTAGTGATATATTTGTACTGTGTTGTATTGTACATATATTAGGGTTAAGGTGTTGTATCAATTCCATATTAAATTTTTAAAATTTAAAATACAACATCTAATTTATAAACTACCAAATGAAAATTCGTAGCTACCTTCTTTCCAAAAAATAATCCCGTTATTTTTGTTTTTTTCTATATAGCCCTTTTTTAATGTTTAACTCTAAGCAGATTTAATAATTAAGCTAATGTGATCTAACACCATTTTATATTTATTTTTTAGTAGCAGACGAAATCATTATTTTTTCTAGAATTGTCGCATCTAAAATTACCGCCAATTGGTGATTGGTTGTTAAAAACAGGCCGATTCTTATTGGTTTAGAGCGATAGCTACTTGGGAGTGTCCGCCAGTTTGATAGGAATTTGTAATAGTTGCAATATCCCTTTAGAATCTAGGCCGGGACCTAATTAATGGCCAGGTTTCCTATCCCTTACCCCTGCGTCTAACTCTAATGGATGTTGAGAACCTTATTAAATATAGAAATTGTAACCCGTTTTTGTATCATTCTTATATTACTAATTCAAAAATAAAAGGAAAGGAAAATCTTTACAAGAAAATTACATAAAAAATAACTACTACTTAACACCAGAGGAAACAATCCAGCTCATACCAATAACGAAATGAATTCGGAAAAAAATCACGAAACCTTTACGTGTTTTTCAGCTGTTGTTGGGGGGCAACACATCGTAAAATTGACGACCTCTCCATTTGCCCCCCAAATATCATTTTAGATTTAATTTCTTGTTGGTTATACCTTATTCCTGGAAACAATCATAAATATTTCTGTTAGACATTTACTCTATATTATTAATGTTTAAGGCAACCCGAAGCAGACCCCTGATGCAAAACCAAGGCAGACCTGTTCCTATTGGCAGATCTCCCTTTGTACCCAGGTATAACAATCAGGGGCGTCCAGAGGGTTTGTCCATTGATCCATCCATTTAAAATGGTAAGTTCTATTGGTCAATTTAAGCTTGCTAGAATTGTCTTATTGATTTTAAACCTTGTAAGTTGATTCCTGATATAGCAAGGTATACTCATAGCAACTCAATGATTAATACACATTAGATAATTGTTGTTTTTTATTCTTTCAATATTAAAGAAATGATGATTCCTTGGAAGATATATGCCACCAACCTTAGAATAATAGAATAACCTCCCACCTACTCTTGAAATAACTTAGAAGCGCCACCATTCTATATTTGTTTTAGTTCGTTGATTTAAGAATCTGATGTGTTTTAGTGGATAATTGATTTAATATTACTTGGACGTTGCACCAGATTTTCATGTACTCTATAAAGTGTTACTATCAAAATAACGATACCTCCAAATTACACACATTATTTATTCCCTCCCCTCCTACTGGATGAACTAACAGACCAATAAATGGATTCATGTTAGCGACCTAAATTGACGACATATTTTCCTCTGTCAATTTATCCACGTATATTCTATATCCTTTTAGTGGATGCGAAGATGGGGCAGATTTTTGTGAAGAAGATCCAAATTATCCTCCTGTCAACTTTGTCAAGCAATTAATCAAGTAAACTTATAAACAAGAACAATTATTTCATTACAAACAATTAAACAATTAAGTGTGAAGCGCAGTATTAAAAATAACGTTTTAGAAGCAGCAGATTTTTTTTGCAAAATTTTCAAACGGACAGACAGATGGACACACAGACGGATTTTTTCGAATTATAGAGTATTTTTGCTACTAAAAATACTATAAACAAGAAATTTCAGCCGCCATTAAAATAACTTGTAAAGCGTTATTGCGACTAATAAGCTGCTTAAAAGCAGTTCAACACCATAGATATTTTATGCTTAACTATGCTCCATATTGATGGGAATGTTGATAAGAAGTTTCCGGCGTCTATTTTTATAGGAGAAAATCACGTTATTCCCAAAACGTTTCAGATGGACATTTTCAAATTATCCCCATAGAACATAGGATGAAGTGACAAATTTAGATATAGAGTTGTTATTAAAGTAAAGTTTAAATATAAACTGTAAATGCTTTTATTCAGGGCAAACTCTACAGAATTAGAAATTGACCTACTGTTTCAACACAAAGCTCTCATGCCATCAAAGGTTAATAATATTTTTATAACAAAATCATGACCATTGCCGCAGCGTTCGGGCCCCTGGCCTGCTTAGACGCGGTCGCTCGGCCCCCTAGCTACATAACCAAACCTAATCTAATTGTAAAAAAATTACAAACCTATATAGTCAAATGCATCCTTCTACAGATAGTAGCGGAAATATCTTTTTGTGAACTCATGCATGTTAGAACTGTCCTTTCAATTTTAAATATTTTTCTCTAGACCCTCGGTCAATCTTAGGAACTTTAAATGCATAAAGTAGGTTAGTTAAAATAATTAAAATTTTCCTGAAATTATGATTTTAGATAAAACAATGTATTTATATCTTATCAATTTGAAGATACTCTACAAGTCTATTAACTGTGTCATTCTATTCGGTGGTGTGGGTGGAGGGAGAGCTGGGTTACATACCCTCCCAAAAATGGACTAAAACCAATTCAAGACCATCAATAAGAAGATTCATTAATTTTTGGCTAATAAATGTATTACCCAGACAAGCTACCAATTGCTTTCTGTTCTGTTAATATTCCTGACGTTATTAGCTGATTTCATAGACCCAATACAAAATCGAATCAAGGTCCCCATATAAAGGGTGTGCAAAAAAAATGCGGACATTTTTAAAATTGAAATTGCGCGGCTTGTGTTAATAGTAGAAAATGTTATGCATATTGTTAGAACCGCTAGGAAGTCTAGTTTTTGGAAATATAAGAATGATTCCTCTGCTACGTATTGTTACAGAGCTACGTGTTAAAATGTCCCAACTGATGTAAAACTTGACTTGCGAGTAAATCATTAAAGATTAAATTAAGGGTAAGCAAATAAAAATATGTACATTTTTAAAATTCTAATTGCTCGGCTTGTGTTAATGGTAGAAAAATGTTTTGCATACCTATGGAATCGCTATAAACTCTATTTTTTGGAAATATAAGAACTATTCATGTGCTACGTATAATTTATGAGCTATGTGATAGAATCTCCCAACTGACTAAAACTAAAAAAAAAAATTTCACTTTTCTCACATTTATCAATACAGCTCCTAAACTAAAAATAGCACAAAAATCATACTTATATTTCCAAAAAATAGAGCTTATGACGGTTCTAACGATATACATAGCATTTTTCTACAATTAACACAAGCCGAGCAGTTTGAATTTTAAAAATGTCCGCATTTTGGCACACCCTTTTTTTATCTTTAATGATTTACTCGCAAGTCAAGTTTTAAGTCAGTTGGGACATTTTACCACATCGCTCCGTAACTATACGTAGCAGAGGAATAGTTCTTATATTTCCAAAAAATAGACTTCCTAACGGTTCTAACGATATGCGTAACATTTTTCTACTACTAACACAAGCCGCGCAATTTGAATTTTAAAAAGGTACACATTTTTTATATATACTTAATCTTTAATGATTTACTCGCAAGTCAAGTTTTAAGGCAGTTGGGACATTTTAACACATCACTCCTAAACTACATATAGCACAGGAATCGTTTTTATATTTCCAAAAAATAGACTTCCTAACGGTTCTAACGATATGCGTAACATTTTTCTACTATTAACACAAGCCGCGCAATCTAAATTTTAAAAATGTCCGCATTTTTTTTGCACACCCTTTACATATAGCTCATGCCCCCTCTATTCTTTTACTTTAATGTTTGGCTTTTTACCCTTTGAGAACATCCTTTTTCTAGGGGCAAATAGGGGGAGCTGCAGCCAACCGACCTGTACCTATCCACCCATCCCAAGCTATGAACAAAATTAAACCTTCTCATGCCTCTCCGGAAACAGGTATGAATAGATCATTTAGATTATAGAAAGAAAACAAAGTAGCGGGTTTCGACGTATTCTCACATTAGTTTAGAAAAAACAAAGATTACAATACCCATAAAAATGTAGATAGCTCAATATATATTTTTAAAGAGATACTACGCTTACAACACTGTGCCTAATTATGCTAGGAGTCTAGAATCAAAAAATGAAATAATAGTTATTTCTCGTATCGTATTATAAACGGCTTTCAACGGATATAGAATGTACAATTATGAGATTAAAACTAGTTTTTTTTAGACCCGAGGTGCCGAAGGCACCGGCTAAAAACTGGTTTTAATCTTATGATTGTGCATTTTTATATTTGTATAAAGATGAATATAAAACGATGCTAGACATAGTTTTTTTCGTATAGAAGAGAACCGGTTCTTATTCACCGGATTCGAATGAATACGAGAAAATCGATGCTTTTGTTAAATAAAAATGTTGTCAAATTATAAGAAAACATTATGTTCGCAAGTAAAACTGACTTTCTTGGTAAAAAAATCATCTTGTAAAAGGGAATTAATAAGATGATTTTCACATTCCAAGATTCATTATCAGTACTCCATATACTTTATTACATCACAAAAAGTATGACAGTCATTATTTACTTTTATTTTCATGGTCTAAATTGTATTTGGTAAAAATGCTTCTAATTTTGACAGGTAATGCAACAGGAAGAGTGCCGCCACAAGATGCTCCAGGTTAGCAATAGTAAAATTTTTTTCGTGACAACGCCTCTTAAGGGGCGTTCCGTCCTATTTTAACAGTAGATTTTGATAGGTTATTTAAGAGGCGTGGTCACGAAAGGGACTATACCCCAAATTTTTACTGAAAAGAAAGAGGGATAGATAGACAGAAGGACATAAAAAGAAAAATAGATAGATAAAGAGAGAGAGACAGGAAGACAGAGAGAGAGGGTTAGAGAGAGATAGATACAGAGAGAGAGAGATAGATAGAGGGATAGAGAGATAGAGATAAAGACAGATAGAGAGAGACAGATAGATAGACAGATACCTATTGATAGAGAGAGACAGAAAGACTGAAAGTGAAGAGACATAGAGAGTAAGAAGTAAACAAAGACAAACAGACAGACAGACATATATTATACATAGTGATAGAGAGAGGGAAATAAAAAAAATAGAAAGAGATGAAAATTTCTGTTTGTATGCTCTTAATTTCCCAGGGAAGAAGGGGACTGTAAATTTTGTGTTGCACCGAAAACACGTTCTTCCATTCACTTACTCATGGACATTAAAATTTGGTTAATTTAAACTAACAGTTTCCAAGATATTCAACCAATAATTTGAGAGAACCGAATATAGAGCAGTATTATAGACAGATGGATGGAAAGAGAAAATGACATACATACAAAAAAATTATACCAAAAAGAGAGACAGCGTAAAGTGCCGCAAAAAAATTACGTCATACAATAAGATATCCAATGAGAGGCCAGTATAAATTTTAACATTGGTCAATTACAATGTATACTGGCCTAGCATTGGTCATTTTATTGTATGACGTCATTTCTTGGAGGCTTTTTATGCTGTTTCCAAAAAGAGTTGCTAAAATCAAAAATTACAAAGTAGTAATGTTTTTTTTGTCTGATTGTCTTAAGATTTCGATAACTACGAACTGATTGAAGTTCTTCCTTTTATGGAAGCTTTATATAAGCCCCGAGAAGGTTTTAAGCTATTATATTTCTATAATTAACCCTGGGGTATTTTTAATCTATCTTACTCCTTTGATTACAGAGTCCCTATATACAAAGGTTGTAGCTTGTATTTAATAAAATACTAATAAATCATAAGCCAAAAATGAATGATATTATAGATGCTTCGGAAGAAGAAAGCACAACTGATGAAGTAGCTGAAGTAATGTCACATGATACAACCATAGCTCTTGACTTTCCACCAGAACAGCCTGATTTTGCAACCAGATTTGATTCCAGTCTTATTGAGGTACATTAGTTACAGAATTGTTTTAAGTGAATGGATTCGTTGATATTATGAAAGGGGAAAAATTGTCATTTATTTGTCAGTTTGTTTATCCAAAGTTTATTTATTAAGAGGGGAGGGGAACGGATAAATGGTGGGGGGGGGGATTTAGCCCGCTACAAGGTTATTATAGATCCTGAAAATCTGGTGTAAGACCCAAGTAATAATAAATCCATTCGTATGTATGCATTCCTCTTTCTCTTTCTTTCTTTCTTGTGTAGCGGAATCTTCACTATAACTTTTATTTTGCAAAGCTTATGGTTATAAAGTAGCAACAATGGAATACAGTCATATCTTTGGAAAGCTGTGTCTACAAGACATATAAGCATTACAAATAAGTTCCCTAGATGCCTAATCAAACTCAATAATCTAATCCACTTAAAGAAAACGAAAATTATCTTTATATTTAATCACATAACATTCTTGAATTCCCTAAAAGGAACGACAAATTCTAATAACTGATTTATTGTATGATTAAAATCTGCCCCTTCGTACCAAATTTGATACACCTTGTAACCAATAATTTGGTCGGTTTGATCCAACATTTGAAACAACTCTGTGTTACTATTGTTCCTTTTAATAATTTGTTCATTTGTATTGTCTATCTCAATTCTTGTTTAGGAAAGTTCTGTCTGCAAAGCGCACGAGTCTTATATCTATCCTAAAACAGCTAAAAACATCCGAGAGGAATGGAGGTAGGAATAATTACATGGATGACGACATTTAGGTATAGGTTGATAATCAAAGAAAACTCTAGAGGGAGAAAGGGTTAAATAACTGTATCTCCCATTCACAATGTCATAGTGCCGACTCTCAATGGGGTCATTGAAAATCAACCAATAATGTCGAGGATATTAACACAGCCAAGTAGCAGGAAATAATTTGGTAGCAGACAAAAAAGGTCATTGAAAAAGGGAGGGAGGTAGTTATCTGTATATACATCTATACTATAGATCTGTTGGTTGTTAGTTAAATAAGGTTTTGTTTAGTAATTCTTATATAAAAGTAATAGGATCTGTGTTTATTAAATGTTTGAAAGAGGCCTCTAGGGGCGTTGCCTATAGAAATCTAAAGTAGAGCTATTCTTGTCTCTATTTGTCCGTTTGTTTGAAGCTTAAGATCTCAGTAACCACTGAACCGATTCGGCTCTAATTATTAGTGAATATACCTACTGGTCCTGTGATTGTTTTAAGCTATTTTCTTTAACACCTCTACCATCCCCCCCCCAAAAAAATCCCCCCCTTCCCATATTTTATGCATTAAACAGAAAAGTGATCTGTTTCTTCAATACTGAAAGCGTTGCCACTCTATTATTGTTACAGTTTGTCCTACAATCTGATTTAATGTGCTTAGCTTCTATGGATGTTGACATCCTTGTTTTGTTAAGATATGTTGTAAATGTTGAAGATGAAAGTAACCCTGCCGATAATTATTTACAAGCTGTTAGAGTAAGTATTCATTTTATTCAAGGTGTTCAAAAAAACTGCGTTTTTCGGTTTTTGGAAACAACCGAAAAGATATGATAAAAAAATCTAAGTCCATATTCTCTGTAAAAATATGAATATATGACCCTATATAATTTTTTTTTCATGCCTTTCAATCTTTAGTCTTTGGTTCCCAAAACCGCAACACTTTATTTTCGGAAAACCGTGTATCTATTCTCGATAATTAGAACATAAATTTATACGAAAGCCAATGTAATTTTGTTTTGATTCTAGCCTAGTTTGTTTATGTGGCCCTATTCTCGACAAGGAAATCTAGGGCTCGGCAGCCGCCTGTTAGAATTAGAGAAACAAACTTTCAAAATTTTAATATCAGCTGGAAGTCTAAACTGAACCAAATATCATAATCCCTCTTTTCAAAAAAAATGCAAAGCATCTAAACGGGTTTAAGTAAGTTTGAGGCTGACGCACGACTACCGAGCCCCGGAAAAGTCTATTTACCACATAATCTAAAGGAATTGACTACAGTCCCCAAAGTAATAAAGCCAACAAATAAGAAAATATTATTATAAAACTTTGGAGACTAGTGTAATAAACAGCTCATTGTCCCCTCTCTCTCTGATTTACAATATAGGTCTATTTTAAGGTAGAGAGATGTACACATCCTGAGGAGCCTTGCGATATTGAAGCAGGTTAATAAAAGCGAAGCTTCCTATGATTAGGGTCATTTTGTATGTCTAACTTCCGTCCGTAACAGATAGCTCTGATCGTAAATATCTTATCTATATGGAATACTGAATGTCCTACAGATTTAAAACTTGGCATGATGATACCTGTATGATTTAGAATATTCTTTTATACAAATTTTGTTGCACAATAATTCCATACTTTCCATCTGATATATTTTAGAGCAATAGTTCCTTGGACAACAAGGTACAATATTAAGCAAAGCATATCTATAATCAAGTCATAAAAATGTATGTCCTCTGCATTTTGAATTACCCAATTTTATACAATTTTGTTTTAGACCTTTAAATTAATTAGGTTCTGACACTCTACAAGTATTAATGTCCGTTTATCTAACCGTCTGTAAAGCTTCGCTTTTCAAATTGTTGTCATCCTTGTTATGCTAGGATCTGGTGTGAGTACAGTATGCCGACAAAAATACAGCGAGAGAAAGTTGGTTGCCATTTCACCAGAGGGAGAAAAATATATTGATACTTTTAGGTTGGTATACATTTAGTATCCAAAGTTGGCGTAAAACTTTGAGTGTATTAAATCATGATTGGTTGGTTCATTATTAAATAAAATTAGTATTTAGAATGTTTTTTTTTGTCTAGCATAAAAATAATTTTACGATTTTACCTATTCCCCCAAAATTAAAAAAAAATAATTCAAATAACAAATCTTTGTAAAAATGTTTAGACTATCCACGAAAACCCGAACCATTAACAAAGATATATATTATAAACAAAATTTAAATAGATAGATTTCAATTAAACATATTGATATCAAACAAGGAAACAACTTCTATAAGTAGCGAATCACAACAAAAAACTATGGATTGGCAAACGGAAGTGAATTAAGGATATGTTCAATAGTCAAAAAAAAGTGGGAAAGAGAAAGAAGGAAAAACTAAGATATTAAGATTGATAAAAATCTTGAAACCTTCTTTAGCAGAAGAAACAATAAAAAATCGAAAATTTTATTCATCTATGAACACAAAAAAACGACGGAAATTTAATTTTGATAATATTACATACAAAAATTTTAAAATCAGACCCAAAAATATCAAAGATATGTGAAAATCATTGAAAAAATAATAGCTTCTATAAAAGCTGCTTAAAAGCAGTCGGAAATCAGAGGTCTAGCTCAAATATCAGCTCCCATAGCGTTACGGACTGACGGACAAGAAAGGTAAAAATGAATTCATAGCTGAAACCTATGACTTAATTATTCCTTAATTTAGTCTTCCATCATGCTGTATCTGTTACAAGAAGGAAAACCTAATTAGAACACTTGGGTAAGTTAATTTATTTTCATACCTAAAGGAATTTTAATATTTTTTTTGTATGTTGTTTGAAAATTTAGCAGTTTCCCTATTATTGTATCTGGACCACAAATGAAGTTATTTTAATCAAAGGTTAAGGGTCCCTGCAGGAACTTTTTTGTTGAAAATAAGGAGGATTCAGGTTAAGAAATAAGCTTCAGCGAAAGCACCAATTATATAAACTTCTGCTACTCTATGAAGTTGCCAATTATCATCTGACCATTTTTTAGTTTTTTTTTTATGTTTGCTTTATAGTCATCCTTATTTTTAGTAGAAAAGTGTTTATGTCAGTCTGTCCTTACATATATATTACAGCCTGTAATGATTTTTTACTTGGATGTTAGAATATCCTTCTCTCGTTCTTTATCTCTATTGGTTTTTATCACTCTATCTCTCTCTCTCTTTATCTTTATTACTTTCTATCACACTCTCTCTTCTTTTTCTTCTACTATGCTTTTTAACGAAGCTTTACGAAGTGTCTCAAAAGATCAGCTGTGTGACGTTATAAAAATGAGGGTTGAAAGGAGAAGTGGGAAAGGAAACCCCCTAAAAAGAGATGGATATTATGACAGGGGAAATATGGTTGTCAATTTAGGTTGCTAACATGGACAACACTTGTTGGTCAGTTCGTTCATGCAATATGAGGGGAGGGGAGGGGATTAAATTTAGGGGAGGAGGGAGGGGTCGTGAAATAGGCCAGCTACAAGTTATTCATTGTTATTCTAGAGCTTTCCAAAGCCAGAGTAGAATAAATCTGCAACCATCTGACAGAAGAAGATCAGACTCAGGTGAGCCTACAAATGCGGGGTTGGGTTGAAAACGCAGGGAGAGAGGTGACATTGGGCTGTTTATTACACTAGTCCCCAAAGTTTTATAATGACGTTTTATCATTAAATGGCCTACAAAATTTAAGGACTTTTATTGAATTTTGATTAGTTTGTTCATTAAGTGGAGTGACCAAACATATGTCAACCACTAACTGTAATCTTCCGAAGGGGCAAATATGTTTATCATCCTTGTGGATGTACTTCATTTTATCGGCAATTGTCCTATCTCTTTAGACTAGTATTGACAACTGGACATTGTCCTATTGAAACATCTTTGATAATTCCTAAACATTTAGATGATTCTGAAGAAAGTAGAAAGAAATCTTCATCAAGACTTACACAACGTCAACGCCAAAGGGGCACAGGATTTGAACCTCCAAAGAAGGTTGAGGTCTTTGACAATCCATTAGGTAATTTGATTGCATTTTTCAAATGCTTTATTTATTATGCCTAACTTAAAAGTTTTCCTTTATTTGAATTAATAGCAAAGCTACTGTTCAATTTACATTGTATTTCTGTCTGTCTGTCTGTCAGTCAGTCTGTAACGCTGTGTGGGAATATAATTTTCTTGGATACTATTCAAGATAGACTGCTGATTTTTTATTGTGAAGTTTCCCTTCACCAATGAGCATTGAGCATCCAGTATATTATATACTTGGTCCGTCGCTCTGTCAATCATGCTACGTAATATATCTAAATGTTAAAACATATTAAAACGTACGTGAAATGTTTCCCGATTTTTTCCCATTATCAGCTTTTTATGTTGTTTATTTTCCATCTGTAAATTTTATGCTTCGCTACTTATGGATGTTGTCATAATTATTAAGTAAACTTGAATGAAACAATGTACTTTACTTCAATTTTGAATCTTTTTTCAGATCATGATTTTGTAAATTTTGCTGAGGAGACAGTTGAGAAAAGATCAGTTGTGCACGCACATAGTGGTGGGGCTAGGCGTGCACGCACATAGTGGTGGGGCTAGACGTGAACGCGCTGCTACTCAAAATAGAAGAAACGCACAAAATTAAACAAGAATGATTTTCTTTTCAGTAGCGCAACCATAAAATAAAATAATAACAGTATGTTTATCATCTTAAATTTGGAATTATAAAAGGTTTCTGAATTGTAAACGTTATTAAATTTTTCAAAAAACAAGCTTTTAAAAGAATAGAAAATAAAAAGGTAAAATATAAGAATTCTTTTTGGTAAGATTTTAACTTTTTCAAGCTTTTTACTTTATTTTAACTTTATATGTACATTCATTATAAATACAGATAGATGGGCGTCTTTTAAAATGCTTTTAGAAATCATATTTTGTAATACTCAAAGTAGATACTCAGATCAAACATTAAAGAATAAAAGTATAAAATTAATAGTAGTTTTTTTTCTTCCTGCTCATTATAGATTGATTTGTAATAAATCTAATAATTATTTATAACTTGTAAAAAGCGAAGCTTTTCTATAATTAGGGTCGGTCCGTCCGTCTGGAACGGATAGCCCTTTTTCGTTAATTTAGGCATGTTAGAATTATCCTATCGATTTCAAACTTTGCATGGTGATTCCTGTAGTAGTTAGTTACGCTTTAGAAAGCGTAACAGCTCTATTAGCATTACCAGAATGTCCGTACGTCCATTTTAAACTTGTAGATTTTTAACTTTTTAAAAACAAATCTTTGATGTGATATAATCATCCTATTGGTCTGATATGGATGTTTGCGAGTAAAGCATCCTAAATATTTTTATTAAAAAGTTATTAGTGAAATATAAAGGTAAGTGTTTGTGCCCCATTAGATCTCACAAAAGGTTTGACAGTAGATCAACATTTATCAGGAAAGATTTAAAATACAAAATAATTTATGTCTAATTTTATCTAAAGCTTGCAAATGGTTTCTGCTGAATTTATTATTTTGTAATTTGTGCTTGTATAATTTATATGTAATTGGTATTGTATACAATTTTATTTTATTTTCTGTAATAAACAATAAAACAAATATATATTTATAAAACTAAGGCATTAACTCTATAATTTACCACTAATGGCTGCGGACATCTAGGGTCTCTGTAATTTTAGGGGTCGTGAAGGGCAAACATTCTGATACTTAAATCTTAAAATAGAATGGCCTAGAACCATTCCAGGAATTATGTGAAGTTTTCCTACAAATAAGACCTCAATCAGATCTAAAGACCAAAAAACCTTACTACTTTATGTAATAAGATTAAAATAAATAAATGCAAAAATCTAAATGTCTTCTTCACTGTAAACCAATTTGAATTGATGTATCCTATGGTATCCTTGTTTATTTCTCAATTTACATGTATAGTAAAATATCTGGTACGTCTGTTGGGGAATTACTATCTCTACTGAAACAATGGACCAAATAATAGATTATGTTCTAACAAGAATAATTTTGTCTAGAGGCGACGTAAAAGGGAGGTGAATATTAAATAAACTTTCTGTGGTACTAGGAATTATGAATTTTTCAACCATATGAATCGAAGCAAAGACTTATTTTAATATTTAAAAGCCATACAAATAAGTTATATAATAGATCCCCACTCTTAGAGCTATACCAATTTAATTACGTACAATGAAAAAAGTGTAGATTAGCATTGCTATTAAAAATTTTAAAATTAAGTTTTAAAGATCTAACTTGTCACATAGAGAAACGTCAAATATTGCAACATTAGGATTTGCTCTAATTTAGCTCTAATATTGGTTCAAGCCTCGAAATGAGGATGGAACGGGGGATAGGGGGGGGGGGTTGAGTTGGACTAAGGTGTGTTTATCTCCAGAAAGGTGTGGAGGCTTAAAAACACTGCTTTATTATTCCCCTTTTTTAACCTTCCTTTTTAGTTTAATCCATATTTCCCCATACGTAATAATCCCTTTATATTCCTCTTTCCTTTACCACTTCTCCAAACGGCCTCTTACTCATTGAGGCCAACCTCTTACTCTCTCCCCTCCCGCTCTCTCTCTCTTTCTCTCTTATGAAACCGGCCTCTCTCTCTCTCTCTCTCTCTCTCTCTCTCTCTCTCGCTTACTCCCCAAAAATGCGGGAATCCCCCTTCTCGCACGCCCAGTATCGACCAACAAAGTCAGCTGTAAGGTTATGTGAGTGTGTGTGTAGGTGTGTGTGTGTGTGGTGTGTGTGTGTGTGTGTGTATGCCATTATTTTCCAAGAGAATCCTTTAGTGCACTGTGACTAATAATGCACACTATATCAACCTGTTAAATGTGATGGCATTCTACTGATATTTTTGGGATTTCAAGTGATTTAATTTTCGTGTTTGATAGAAAACAAAAAATATATGTGATGTGATACTTTTGAATTATTATGTTATATAATAGAATTGTACTATAAAATCAAAACATGTTCTTTATCCCCCAAATGATGAAATAAAGTCTTGCTTTCCCATTCACGCCCATTTAACCATCTTATAGCAATAAACATCATATAATACATATATCTTCAAGAGAAAAACAAATTTTGATTATATTTATTAGAAAACCCTGCAATTTTATTTAAATGGTCTAAAAATATTTTAATATTTATAATTATTAACAAAAGCATTTCACAACCAACGGTTTTTAAGCAGAACAAACTCATTAAACAAGATAAAAAATATTGACGAAAAAATCTAATCAAAAAGTTTTTTTTTTCTAATTTTATACTTTTGGATTGAAAAATAAGTGTTATAATATTAACTATAATGCAGGGAAAGGACACTTGAAATAAAATGAATTACTGAATTGTTAAGCGTAAAATTTTACTTTTCTTCAAATGTTTTATTATTAACCCATTAGTGCCGAGCGCCACTTTTATGGGCCGATCGAGCTGTAAGTTTCAGGGAAGCTTTATAATGGTCAAAACGGAATTCGTATTTTTTTGTTTTGCTCTAGTGGCGTGCACAGGAAAGTTGCAAAAAAACCCGGTTCGGCTTGGCCATAAATACCAACCAGGCATTAACACCCGTTTTTGGTGCTTTCCCCCAGTTTTAAAACCCGGTTGACCTGTATAAACCCGGTTATTTTGACCAAAAATCGAAAAATGTAATTTTTGAACGCCAAAAGTGAGATGAACACTTTTTAGAACTTTGATACGATCCGTAATTGAAAACTACACAACCTCATGTAATCTAAAGAGCTACAAGTATAATACGAAGCGATTTATTTCAAATTTAGTGTTTCGGCTATAGGTGCCGCCGTTTTCGGGTAAAAAAAACCGTTGCTCGAAGTTTTAAAAGACACACACTACAAAAAAAGAACATATAAAATTTGGGTGTTACATATCAGAAAACGAGCATAAAACTATTGGGTGACACCTATAGAGATTACTAGGGTTATTAGGGTGGCTCAAACCCTTACTAATGACGTAAACTGTTATTTTTATTGGTTGAAAAGTTAAAACCGGGTAATAAAAACCGAAACCGAGCCGGGTTTTAAAATTTTCGGGTATTTATGGCCAAGCCGAACCGGGTCATAATAGGGCGTAAAAAAACGATAAAAAAATCATATAAAAAATTATAATTTGAATAAAACGAATTCACAAATAGATGTACTTGTCAATAAACATTAGATTTCACAAAAAAAATCAGCGACTTTACTATAAAAACAAAAAAGTTAGAAGGGGTATTTGAATTTTCATGATTTTCAAATTTTGTTGAGCTATACCAGCAAACGGAAGTAAGCTAAACTGCCTGCTCCAGGGGGAAATGAAAGTCAGGGTAGTAGAGGGGGGATTCATTCTGAGAATGATGCAATTATGAAGCCGGAAACCGGTTTTTTTTCCATTTTTCGGAACCGGGTTTTGATGCCCGGTTCGGCACTAATGGGTTAATCATTAATTTTTTATGATACTATTGGTTTCTCCCTTAGCCTATAGTAGCCCCCTTCCCCCCTCTCCTATTTATTATCATTTTATTTAAAGCAGAAAAGAAATTACAAGGCATCATGAAGTATTATTCCCAATATCCAAAAAGATTATGTTGTTAGCAAAATATCTAACTTTTAGGGGACAAACAGACACATACCGATATAAAGGCGAACAGACATCGTTCTATTTTGTATATACTTTGTGTATAGGCCTAGTGAATATAGAGTTACATGATCTTTATTAATCTTTATTCTAATCTTCTTATGTTAATTTTTGCATTGCTTAGCTATTTTTTATATAATTATCACAAACAAATATTTTCTCTGTGTCTGTTCGTCTGTCTGTCTGAAGCTTAAGATCTCTGTAACCACTGATCGAACAATGGTGTGCTTATTAGGAAATATAGAAACTGGTCCTGCGGTGGTTTTAGGCTATTCACTTTGCGGTAATTTTTTTTTCATTTTTACACCAAGTATTAAAATGACAAAGAACGATTCCTAAAATAATTAGGCACAATATTGTGCCTATAACATTTTAAAATTTACATCGTACATGTATTGTACATATAAATTGAGCACCCTGGATATTTAGTATTTTGATTACATAGATTTTTTATTAAGTTTGCCCTAATAAAAGCACCGTCGCTTTATAAGCATTACTAGTAGCAGCGCTCATGGCATTTAGAAACTCTGTATTCGAAGGAATGAGGAAGGTAGTAAAATAGCCTAAAACCAAACGTCAATAAATTGGAGAACTCGATCGGCTTAGTATTTAACGAAATCTTAAGCTATAGACAAAGAATCCTTACCACTTAAAATATGTAATAGGATTACTGTTTATCTGATTTGCTTTTATGGATGTTGTCGTTCTTGCAATTATGAAAACTATGCATCATTCTTGTATATGATTAAGAAACAAAAAATAATATATTATATCCCATCCTTAAATATAAAGTAGTAAGGTTTTGTTGTCTGAAGTTTAAGATCTCGAAAAATACTGGTCCAAATAGCTTGTATTTTCAAGGAAGCTTTAAGAATGCTTTAGGCTACTTCCTGACCATCCCCTAGAGTTCTTCTTTTCAGGGAAGCTTCGCACACGTCCCGGGATGGTTTAACATCGTTTCAATTTTATATTTGAGGGTCTAGATAGTTTTAGGATATTTTCGTGTCTTTCCTACCCCTTTGAATATGCATGTCCTAGATGCTAGGGGCGCAACAATATTAATAGGGCAGACTGGGACTTTTGAAAGAAACGACAGATGAACAACAACAGTTATAAAGAATTATATATCTTAATTTGATGTTTTTCTTTTTTGAATATAATTATGATTTGAAAGACCTTTTAACGGATTGTGTGCCATACTGTTACAGGAATCTCAATACAAAGTTAAAATAGAGGAAAATCACAGACGGGTGGATGAACGGAAAAACGGACAATAATCTCTTAATTTTGGTAATATTCTTTAAAAAAGAATCGGGAATAGAAACTACAACCTCTCAGAGATCTTAAGCGACACACACTCACACACATTCAAATAATTAATTCATCCATGCATAGAAAGCAATTAATTTTGACCCAGTTTCGTGAAAGTGGAAAAAATAAAATCTCCAATTAATGTAATTAATTGAAATTAAAAGATTATAAAAAAGATTGCAGTAGTAGAAATCAAGGCTTGATAGCCGCGCGACAGCTGTAGATGAGCCAACACTAATCCGCAGGTGAATTTAAAATCAGCTAAATGTCTAAGTCTGTTCTTAAAATTGTAACTAGTGGTTTCGCCCCTAGCCTCAAAAAAAAGTTGCACAATAGGTTCCCGATATTTTTTTTGGAGGGGTAATTTTTCTTTTTTGGGTGTCAGGGTTGTTCCTTCCCCCAAAGAAAATAGCTTAAAACCATCACAGGACCAGTACCTATATTCCCTAAGAACACAACCTAGGATAGGTTAGGAAAATAGCCTAAAACCAACCCAAGACACCTTTAAAGCTTCCTAAAAAAGCATATTCAAACTTTCTTTTTTTCGATATCTTTAGTTTTGGTCGAAAAACCTTACTACTTTAAATTATAAGATTTGTTCTGTCAGGAAATTTTAAAGAACCCATGTGGGATTAAATTAGCAGCTTATGGTCGGCTGCCGAGCCCTGGTAGAAATCATTTAATTGCAACGGAGTTTTGCACATGGGTGTTCATACATTAAAACAAGGACAATTATGCTCGCAGATAGCTCAACGATAACAATACATGAATATATTTTTTATCATGAAAACAACAGTAAACTATTTAATAATAATAAAAGAGAAAATTGTTATGCAATTTATCCTATATTATCTGTAGTTTAAAACCTCTTATCGGGTTATTAGCCGCTCCACATTTTTTTTGGATTTTAATTATTTCAGGGACGTTGAGCCTTTATAATAGCATTTTCGTTATATCAATTAACTTTTTTTAGCCCTAATCCTTACTTAACCTAACCTAAAGTGAGTAACTAAAAAAATAACTAATATTTTGTTTTAATTCCTTCTTTGATTAAAATAAAGTACCAAAATATTCCTTTTAATTAAATAATATATTTAGCTGTCCAAAAATGATAAGCTGAAATGTGCGAAAACCTTCTCGTTGTATAAATGATATAAAAACAAACATACACAAAACGTCAAAAAATGCACCGCACAACGTTTAGACAATCCTTAATTTAAAAGTAATAAAGTGTGTGTTTGAATGTCTATATGTCGAATGGATCAAAGACAATAAGCCTTTAAGTTAGTTTTAAAAGGCTATTTAAATTATTTATTAGGATTTTTTTCCCAAAAAAATCGGATCAACTTATGATTTTTTTGCTAATTTTTTTGATGATTTTTGTGATTTTGTCACATAACCAAATAAATTGAAAAAAAGTCTTTTTCATAATATTCGTGTGAAACATTTGATGAAAAAAAAAATAATAAATGTTTTATTGGAAAGTGAAGGTGTGTGTGTGTGTGTTTGTGTGTGTATATGTGTGTGTGCGTGTGTGTGATTAAAACAAAACAATTATGTTCATAAGTAGCGTAGCAATCCTTATAATAAAGTAAACGGGTATCTTTGTGTGTCTGTCTGTCTGTACTGAAGGATTTCGCTAACCGCTTAACCGATATGGTTCTTCTTTAAACTAATTAAAAAATAAATTAAAAATTGGAGGGTTGTCGACTCGCCGTCCCCCAATAAATTGTTTTATCTTTTCTTTTTAAAATTAAAATGCTTAATACTTACTTGAAATTTAAATATAAACCTTATAATTACTCATAAATTAATTTTCAGTAGTTATTACTTATCAAAATATTATCAAGAAAATTATTTTTTGTCACTAACTTTAACATTTTATAGCTAAATTTTCATTTTGCATAAATTTAACTTTTAATTAATCAAATTATACATTTAAAACAATATTTTGATCGACTCTAAAATTGTTTCTTGAATCCATTGTAATACAAAAAAGGGTAGAACGCTTTTATTTGTATGCGTAAAGTTTGCGTATATTGGCGCATTTTTGCATAGGTCTTTGCTGTGTACAAGATTTCGCACATCTGTTTTTTCAAGAAATATTTTGCAAGAAACAAAGGTAAAGTAAATATTCTTAAGGATTGAAAAATATTCATTTAGAAACTTCACAAATCATCCGACTTTTTCAGGGAGAGAGAGTACAATAGGCTGAAATTGTTGAAAAATCTCTTATTTTTTTAGGGGGGGGGGGGTAGATTAGGTTAGATTCGGATTGGATCATACATTTTTTTTATCTTCAATAACTGTATCAATAGGATTCTTACAAGTTTTTATTTTTTACCTACTAGACATGTTATAAAAACTTTAATCAATAATAATAAAAAAATGTTTCAACCTATCTTTAAAATTATTTTAATTTGCCCTTTTCCCTGATTTTGGTGAAATAATGTTGCGGATTATTTGAAAATTTTCATTCCATGGAATTTAGTATGAATTTGGACATATCGGTGAATACAATGCAAAATAATAATAACAAGGATGATAACATTCATTGCAACGAAGCTCAATTACTAAATGATAATAATTAGAAAAGCAGGAAAATATTTGAAGGTTAAAAAAAGTATTTTAATATGCAAATAAGATAGTACACAATCGTCCAAATAATTAATAGTTATTTCTCGCATCGTATTATAAACGGCTTTCCGCGGATATAGAATGTACAATTATGAGATTAAAACTAGTTTTTTTAGTTTTAATCTTATGATTGTACATTTCTATATTCGTAGAAAGCTGGATATAATACGATGCTAGACATAGTTTTTTCGTATGGATGAGAACCGGTTCCTATCCACCGGATTTGAATGAATACGAGAAAAATTATTAAAAGAAGATAAATATTGTGCCAAAATTTTAAAAAATCATCATAAAAAATGGATGTAAGGAATATCTTCAAATAAATCTAATGAATTTTATGTTTAAATTTTCTAAAACTCATTTTCCATTGCAGAAGAATATTCGAATATCAGTCTGACATACGCATACTTAAACTATGACTACATCATGCATTTTATAAAATATGGATTAAGTAAGAAAATTCATATTGTCATAAAAAAACTTAAAATTTGGATTATAATAATCTGAATTTAAAAAAAGTGGCAATGGTGTAATTGCCCTCGCAGCCCACTGAAATGTCACACCAGTTTTCTTTAGCCGTGCCTATCTTGGTTAATCCAGATATTTTTTAACCCTGCTATAGTGTAAATAAAGATGGACATTCAACCATTAAGGCATTAATAGCCTACTTAATTAACAGTCTATTGTCCCCTACCTTCCTGCACATTTCAAACCTGATCCTAGTATTTTGTTATCTATAAAACAAATAAAAAAAGTCTTTAGTACTTGACACATATCATTTATTAGTTAAACCTTGATACTTAATTCATATAGACATATAATCATTAATTTTATTTCGGCTATAATAGTTATTTATCGCATCGTATTATAAAGAGCTTTCCGCGGATATAAAAATATTCCATTATAGGATTAGAACTGATTTTAATATTTCAACATTTTTTTTCTCGTAGAAAGCATTATATAAACAATACGAAACATAATTTTTCAATAGGGCTTCTAACCGGCTCTAATCTAGCGGATATTAATCGGTTTCAAAGCCATACTGGAATATCAGTTATGGGTTAATTGAAGATAGCTTATAATGTACTAACGGCTGTGCCTCTAGGTTTTAGGGATTTTTCCTTAGATCATCTAATATACATATAAACTTTTCAGATACCAACACAATGTTATCTTAACGGATGGGCCGGGCACTTTCCGGCTGCTAAAGCTCGGCTTAGCTCAGGCTATGCCCTGGTTATAGAGAAGCTCAGCTGCCAAAAATGTAGCCGCGCCAGTGTTTCACCTAAAAAAGTGATAATATGATATAAAAAATTTAAAGTGAAAAAAAATTTTAAATCATAAGTAAAATAAGAATTAAAATCCAAAGAAAATGGGAAAAGACATGGAACTGATTGAAGCCGCAAGGATTGAAAACTTTATTTTAAATTATTGGAAAAGATTTGGGGATACATGGATAGGACAATTTACAAAAATGAAATCGTCTCCCTCAAATTATTTTGATAAAAATTACTCACTTAGTAGATTTAAACTATTGGACAAAAAATTTAGGCCAACTAATAGAAGAATACGTTTTTAAAGTTTTTTTTGTCCTCTTTACCCTGAAAATGTTTTTGAAACATTTCTTAACATTAGTGTCGGTCCGTTTGTTCATAACGGATAGCTCTATTCGGTAATTTATTCATATTATTATTTCCTACTGATTTAAAATTTGGCATGAAGATTCCTTGAACAAATAGGTACACTTTTATGAGGGTAGAATTCTACGTATTACCAGATGATCTATTTTTCTTCCTTTTGAAACAAACGTTTTTAAAACTAGGGAGGGTAACTTCCAAGCGGTCGAGAGGGTGTTGAGTGCAAAGCCCAAAAAGGCGGGACCCTTTGCCAGTCTCAGGCGTGCTCAGGTAAGATGATTTTGATAATGGAAAGACGACGAAGTAGAGGGTTTTGTGGTATTTTCACAGTAGCTTTTGTTAGTATATATTTAAGTTAGGTTAGGTAAATGTTAATAATTGCCCCGCAGGGGCTAGAAATAGAAGAAAAGCTGTTGTGAAAATACGACGAAACCCGCTACTTCGTTTTCTTTTCATTATCCGATAATTTTTCATTTTTTATCCGCCTGTCTGTAATTCTCTTTTTTTTGTTTGTATGTGTTTAAAAGAATTATGAATATATTTTTGTAAGAAAAAGATTTTTTGGTTGATTTTTTTTCTACATTTATATTCATGAACTGTCAATCATACCATGATATCTTTTATTTTGATATCTTGTTTAATTTATCGTGTGGGTGATTTCTTATATTAAGTAATCCAAATTTTGATTGGATTTATTTAGAATTAAAGCGATGAAGCTTTTTACAGTGCCTATAAAAATGACTCGATACTGGCCTACTATTGGTCATTTAAAATGTATAATGGCCTGCCATTGGTATTTTAGTCTGTGAACTGGCTTATAATTGGCCATTTGTATTGTATGCCGTTATTTTTGTAGGGATTTATTGATACAACTTTTCTCGTATATCAAGAATCAATAAAAACCAACAAAATAATCTAATCCTTTAAGCAAGGATTATTGACATAGCATTATTGTAAATATCTTACTATCGTATAGTATTACAATATATTATAAGTCTAATCTATGTATAGATTCTACTGTTAATTTAGAGTTTAAAATTGGTCTAAAAACTAGATATAATCTATGACCATTAATTAATTAATTAAATCGGGAATAAAAAAGATTAGACATATGGGCAAAAAAATAATTAGAAATAACTTAAAATATATTTACTCGGGTCGATTTCTCTTGGGAGGGTGGTTGTACCATCCCCAAAAATAATTCTAAACCTTCTGATGACGTATGAGGAACTACATTGTAAAGGAGAACCATATCGGTCCAGCGGTACACAAAGACAGACGGACATCTGGTTACTTTTATATTAGTATTAGTTAAACAACTTGTTTTAAACATAAGCTTTAAATAATCTATGACAATTAATTAATTAATTAAATCGGGAATAAAAAAAAAGATTAGACATATGGGCTATATAACTAATATAAAAATCATATGTAATATATTTTACTAGCGGCAACGCCCCTAGGGGCACTTGATAAGGAAAGGGGGGTGGAAGACGAATATCCATTTCTTTTAATTTTTAATTAAAAAAACTATTTGGAGGGTAATTTCTTCAAGGTGTGATTTCTCTGAATAGTACCCTACCCTACCTTCCAAGGACCTATGAGTAGAGAAAAAAACATACCAATGCAGCGGTTTGTAAGATCTTTTGGTACAAAAACTATTTTGATTATAATATTTTCTTTTATCGAAAAAAGTAATCATTACATGAAAACAATTGTGTGTAGTATTATGAACAATTCAAAATAAAATATATGTTTCTATACCATGAAATATTGAATAATAGAAATACCTAGGGAATAATTTCAAATATATTAGCTTGTATTATTCAACATTGAATATAATTGTAGAATAAAAATGTGTCAATTTATTTTAGTTAGGATAGTTGCGGTATTTTGAGGAATAAAAAGTCAGGGAGGGAGGGGACATTGGATTCTAAATTACACTGGAACCCAATTAAATACGTTTTCTTATTAATTAGCCTAAAACTTTGGATACTTTTAACCAAAAATTGAAATCAAATGAATGTGTAAATTTGCTTATAATGCTTGCCGATGGATTTTTCGTCCGTTGTCCTATCCTTTAAGATCTCAGTAAACTTGAAAGATAAATACAAAAAAAATTTGTAACCAGTTTATCACAATAATTAGACCCCTCGGGGATAACAAAACTGTTTTTTTAAAGTTTAATATCCGTGTAAAGCTGTCTATAAGATGATGCGAAAAATAACTATTTTCAAACTAAAATATAGATAGATAGGTGGATAGAAATAGTGGCACTAACAATTTATCTATTTCCAATTATTCAGTTTGAACTTTTGTATTCAATATTTATGTAAATACAATATTTATACAGCTAAGGGGAACATCTGATGGTTGGGTGGTCGAATAGTTATTTATCGCATCGTATTATAGACAGCTTTTCGCGGATATAGAATGATAACTAGTTTTGTTAGACCCGTGGGGCCGAAAGCCCGGGCTAACAAAACTAGTATTAATTCTATGATTTTTATTTTAAAATTAGTGGAAACTTGTCTGTAATACGATGTCATACATGACTTTTTAGTATGGTTGAGAACCGGTTCTAATTCAGCGGTTATTAATCGGCTTTGAAGCCATACTGGAAAAAGGGTTTTCTCTATTTTGAATTCTTTCAAATATTATTATCTCATCTTTAACTAACTTATCAAAAAAAAAAAAAAAATTAGTATGAGGGCCAAATAAAAAAATAAAATTTTGACGTCTTCTGCAAATTTGAATTTATTGAAGAGAGCAAAAATGTTTCCATCCTTCCAACTGTAAGAGGGAACTTGGAATAGTTTTAAGTGATTTTTTTCCTTCTTAGAAGATCCTTTGATATAAGTTATATCTAGAAATATGTTTATGAATTAGTCCATCGGTTAGAATATATAGTCATTGACGTAAAGTCTAGGTTAAATTTACGTACTAACGACAGAAGGAAGAACATACAAACGTACAAACGGCCCCCAGTTTCAGATAGTAAATGGGCTAATAAAAAAATGATTATATATAAGCCAATACTACTCATATTTATAGCTCAAATAAATTTTTAATTTTTTAAACATCCAACACGACTTTGAATCCAAATTTCCTACGAATTAAAACCGGTTCTAAATTGTGTTTGAATCTAGTATATTTTTATATAAATAACTCAAGGAAACTGCAATTTTGATATCGACTACATGTAAATAATAAGTAGCATTCATTACTGATATATCTTCGACTCAATAACACAATTAAAATCGACAGGGTTGTTCTGTATAATCTCCTTATTGCTTACACTTATAGTGTAGAATTGAATACGTTATTCTGTCGCTTATGGTTTATTCATAGATTAAATGGTGTTTATTTAATACAGTAGCTCAAATATAAGAGCATATGAAATACTAAAAGGATTTTTTTCACTAAAAATGACACACTTTTCAAAAATACCTGCATCAACTTTTTTCTCCTTCCTTAAAAAGTCAAGGGTAAAATATACTTCTTAAATTCCAATATACCTTCATTTTGCTGTTTACTAAAATTGGTTGGTTTGTATTGTAACTATTTTGATAGGATTAGTTCGCTTACATCATGCAACCTCCCTCTTTTAGGTAGCGGAACTACTCTACTATGTTAGTCTGTCCGTTATATATTTGACAAATGTTTTATGACAGGAAAATTAAGATTCTTATTTTCTACAGTTACATTCTGTACATATGTTTTTTTTGAAGTTAATAGATATTTTTGCAAAAATATTTATTGTTTATGTTTATTTACCTATCATAGTAAACAACAACAAAAAATTCACTATCCTATTATATAAATTAGTAAGCTTTTTTTGTCTGTAGTGAAGGATCTCGCTAACCTCTGAATCGATCGGGTTCTCCTTAACAGGGTAGCTTCTCAAAGATCCCGGGAAGGTTTATAACTATTTATATATATATTGTAGCAAGGGGCTTTTGTCTGTAGCTAAAGATCTCGGAAATTGCTGGTCTGAATGGGTAATTCTTTTCGGGGTAGGTTTATACATGCATTGGGATGGTTTTAGGCTATTATCCTGACAAATTCGTCCTCCCCTGGAGGCTAGGGAAGAAGCAACTATTTAAATATAAACTTTAAGAGGCAGTATTTAAACACTGTGTAAATTCTCAGACTACTGAGTGCCTGTCACTGTTGGTTTAATGAATAAATGAGCTCTGTTTTGTATAAAACCTTCCTTGTATACCATAATTTTAACCCTACCCCCCCCCCTCACTTCCCCAAGCTCCTCTATTTCTGAAAATTAATTAAGCTTTGTATTTTGTTCCTATTCAACTAAATCTACTAATTCCAGTTTCAATTAATTGCTTTATTAAAATCAAGTTTTCATTTTTTTATTTTACAGTCTTTTGAAGACATTTTCAATTAAAAACTTTAAATAGTTTTATTTGAAATTTTAAATCCCAATTAAAATAAAAACTACATTAAAATAAAGCATTAATTATAAATTCTTTTCTTATTAATTGACATCCAATAACATGCCTTATTTGTAATAAAAAGTCCAAAGATTTTAAACAAATATTTATTGCTTCGCTTGCTGCGGATATAAAAATGTACAATTATAAGATTACAACCAGTTTTTCGATATGTCGAAGGCTTAAATATGATTTTTGATATTTTGACAAATTTAACTAGATATTTATAAACTTCTTTGCAATAATTAAAACAGATAAAATTAAAGTCCTTTTTTTAAAATAAAAAATCTTAATTAGCTGTAAAGATCTTTTGAAAGCACATAGAATTAAGAACCAGTGCAGCGGCTAAAACCTATATTTGTTTAAGACTCACTCTCTGAATATTCGATATTTTCGGGGAATTTTCATACCTAATCTAAAACCGAACCTCTAACCTTCGTGGTTATCATTCATAACAGCAACATTTTTAATTTTTATCATTAAGTATTAAGTGTAAGTCAACGAATATGACAACATCCATAAAAGCTCTAAAATTAGAGGGAAGGACAAACGAGTCTAAATGAAATTGTATATAAATTTGTTGCAAAATTTTGTAAATTTTATTTTACAGTAATAGGACAAACTTTCATATTTAGGATTTGATTACAAAGTTGCCTCGATTATAATACTTAACCTTGATGTCCTAAGAATCATTTATCCAAAAATCAGATGAGTAAGATAATCATATCATTCAAAAAAATGTTGTCAAAATTTTAACAAATCAGCATGTTTGTATTGGAATTTATGGTATCGATTATAGAGTTCCTACGCTTTCTAGATTGTACCTATATGGCATAGGAATCATTAATCAAGGTCTGAAATCGATAGGATAATTCTAACATGTCTAATTTAAGAATTATATCTTACAAAAATGTTGTCAAAAAAAGTTAAAATTGTATATCATTGACAATTTCAATATTTTGCTATTCAGATTTCCCAACTTTTTTTGTTTAATTGTGGGACATCCCCTTGTTACTCCCATGGGAGCACTGGTTTATAATATATGGTGGATACTATATATATAGTGATGTGAGGATAGCTAACCATCCACTCCACAGTGGTATTAAACTGGATTAAAAAATAAATATAGTATTTTTTTCAAAGTGAAAAAACTATGGATTTTTTATTATTTGTAGAAAAAGGAATTTAATGATATTATTACACAGTGAAATAATGAAGAATTTTTAATATGAAATTTGCATTTCATTTAAATAATATACTTTGTTAGCATAGAAAATAGAGTATGAATATGTAAAATATCTTTCTTTTTATAATAATTTGAAAGGTCTATGTATTTTCTATGGTACGGTTACGGAGAGATTAAAGTGTTATGTATAAATAGGATCTTAGATCAACGAGGAAATTTTCAACAAACTGTCCAGCTTCTAAATTTTAACTGCACCATAGCTCATTTGGTCCGTCTGTCTGTTGTTCATACATGGATAAACGTTCAAATTATAAAGGAAAAATATAATTCCTCGGCTGTTATTGGAATTATGTAGATTATTATTTTCTTTTGTATTGTAATAATATCACTGAGCATTGAGCTTTTTTGGTCCAAAGGTCTATATCTAATGCTCCAGAGACATTCAAGTTATCTTTGGGGATTGATAGCTAGAACTTCTATGTCCGTATATTAGTATTAAGTACAGTATATTAGAGTAAACCACTTGAGGGGGAAGGGATTAAATTACTGTATCTCCCCATCACAATGACCTTGTGTCGACTCTCAATTTGGTCATTGAAAATCAACCAATAGTGTCGGTAATATTAACACAGTCAAGTAGCATAAAATAATTTGCTAGCAGACGAAAAATGAAATTGAAAATTAAGGGGGGGAGGTAGTTGTCTGTATAAACATCTATACTATAGATCTGTATATATGTCTTAACCTCTTTTCGAGGAAGCTTTGTGTTTATCAAGTTCGAAATTAAATTCCTTATCATTAAACCAAAATCAAAGCGCAAATGTCGTCTTTTAGGGCTTTCCTTTCAAAATGTGGCGCGGCATAGAGTGTTTGTTTATTTTTGATGCGCACGTTCTTACTTTTGAATGAGATATGAGAGTGTGAAGATTGCGGAGAACAAAATTGAGCCTATCATTGGTCTCATTGAGTGTGAACTACCCTAGTATATCAGGGATTTGAAACCATAAGAGCTTCAGGTAGAATTTGTTAATTTGATTAAGAAGTATGGTGTATAGGACGATTATATGTAGTTTTAAAAAAAAAAGGCTTTAGCCAGCTAAGCATAAAACTTAATTATGATTAATATATGTTTTAGTAATTTTATGTGCCTTATTGTTGCATTTAACAATGATTTATTAAACCAAATAATTTTCCTTTAAAGCCAAAGTTTCCAAAGATTCTTTAACCATAAGAAAAGAAAAAGATTTTTTTAGTGCTCAAAGTTTTAAGACAACGAATAATATTTTATTCTGTTTATTAATTGATCTTGTAATTTCAGGTCTTTTGAAATAATTTCATCAATAAATCTATATTCAAACCTGCTGTTGAAACTTGATGGTTCCTGGTATTGGGGGTTTTGTATGTTCGCCAACTGATCTCGTGAACTTCCCGCTAATTCGGAAGTCCAAGCTCAACCAAAGTGTCATGGTTGAGACAATTTCAAAATATCTGATGAATAGGCGTTAGCATTCATCAAGAGATCAATAGCATCTAGTGAATTATTGATGCAATAAACTGTGACAATTTTTCTGTGAAATAAGTACCTAGTGAATCAATATGCCACTAACCAAAAAGCAGAAAATTGAGCGAGCAATCGCTATTGGCAGTGAAAGGCTAGAAGTTTTTGATGAACAGTTAAAATTGTTTTATGACAATCTAAAAGCCTGCCAAAGTTTTAGTTCATGTGAAAATGTGAATGTAAAATCAATTCGTGACATTTTTAGTGAGGTCAAGGACCAATCTGACCTAATAAAAAGTCTAAAACCTGCCGTGGAGACTAGTGAGCTGCGCGAGTTTAAGCGTGATTTGGATGAAGCTAGTGAGCAGAAAACTGTTGCAGATAAAGTTTATGCGTCGTTGGAGCAGTGTACAAAAATTCTGTACTGGCTTGACAATGATTCAGATGACGCGAGGTCAAGCACTGTCGCCAGGAACCTCGACGTCATTGAGAAGGTGAAGATGGACATGGGAGTTCTTAAAATTTCCGTGGAGTTGCGCCAAGAAGTACGTGATATGTACCGAAGGCTTAGAGAGATGGAACGTCGTTCATCTAACCTGGATGAGAGTGGGACACCTGCCATGCTCTCCAGAAGTATGTCTGCCGTGGATATTCGGAGTTCCAACCCGCAGTATGGGCGCTGGGACAACAGTTTATTGCCGTCGTTCGACGGTACTGACACGGATTACCCAAACTTTAAACAGGTCTTTAAGGATCTATGCTCTGGTTATGGATTTGCTGACCAGAGGTTAAGCCTGATGTTGTGTATGGAGAAGGTGATAACCAACCCGGAACTACGCAAGCAAGTGTCAGCGATTAGAGATCACAATGAACAATGGGCGTTTCTTGACCAGATGTTTTTATCAAACACTCGCCGGTTCATGAGGATTTTAACTAAGTTGAACAAGATGAAACCTGTGGATAAACCTGTGGACGTGGTTAGCGCAATTGCTACCTTCAAGAGCATGATGCAGGAGGTAGAAGCCATCGTTGGTTCTGCAGCTAAGGATTACAACCACCTAACTCTCATTCATATTTTTAAAGACAAGTGCCCTGAAAATTTGAGGGATAAAATTATGATGGAGCTTGGTAGCATGAACCAACCAAACATCCCGAAGATTGTTGAACTGCTGGAGAGGACCAGAGGTGCCATGTTGGCCGGTGATATGTCCTATGATAGTGGCGCCGGCAAGAGAAATCGTGATAGAGCTGCCGCCGCGCAAGTATCTGGCCGCAGCGACGATAAGAATGGAAAGGCTGGAAAGGGCAAGGCTTCCAAGTGGAACAGTGCATGTCCTGTGGAGAGCTGCAAGGAGAAGCACCCGATTTTCCGTTGCCTCACGTTTAAGAAGATGGATGTGGTTGACCGGAAGAAAGTTGTCCAGCAGAAGAAGTTATGTGAACTCTGCTTGTGTGACGGCCATACTGCTGACAAGTGTAATAAGTCTGATAAGCTTGGTGTTTGTGGTACCAATAATTGCGACAGATACCATTCCAGGTTACTCCATGAGGCTAGTGCTGGTGTGAATACAGTTTACAAATCAAGTTCTGCACCCAGCCCCTGTACCTTCTTACTTCAGTTAGTTCCTGTTGTAGCACCTGGCGGCGGCACCTGCCACGCCACGGTAATGTTTGACTCCGGGGCAAATTTGCCACTTGTGTCTGAGAAGTTATCCAACAAGTTGAAGCTGAAATCTACCGGCAGATATACAACTATTTCTGTAGCTGATGGTAGTGAGTCTTCCTGCCGCAATGTTGTGTTTTATTTGAAGGATAGGGACGGCAATCTGAGGGAGTTTGAGGCAGCTGTCATGCCTACCCTCGGCGGGGCCAACGAGATGCGCTCGGTCCACCCCGAAACTGCCGCCGATATATTTAAAATGCCGCCAGAAAGGTTTACATATATTAGTGGAGGCTTAGATATCATCATTGGAAATACACATCCTGACGTGTTTCCTTCAACCTACCAGAAAGTGGGCCAGTCTATGTTGTGGCGAACCATTTTTGGTAGTGGTTTTATCTGTACGAGTGCTGATGGTGGAGCTGGAGATCAAAAGTCAGCTTATAAGGCTGTCAGTGTCAGTGGAGGCACTTTGCCAGACTTTCTGACGTCTGAATCGTTTGGCATACAGCCGCAGGCACTTTGTCCAGGATGTACTGCTTGTCAAGAGTGCAAGGCTATGGCCGACGGCACTACCTGGGACCAGCGTGAGAGGCAGAGGATAATTGAGGCAGGTTTAACACTAGACTTGCAGTCCAACAAGTGGACAGGTCAATATGCTTATATTGAAGATCCTCACACTTTACCCTACAATGAGAGTTTAGCCCGCAAAATTGCTGAAAAGGATCGTGCCAGGATGGTCAAGGAAGGTACCTATGGAATGTATGTGGAGGTATTCAACGACGCCATAAGAAGAGGCGTTTTCCAAAAAGCCACGCCTGAAGAGTTGCAGTATGAAGGACCTAAGTCTTGTTCATCAATAGTGGTTGCCTTCAAGGAGGATTCAAGTTCCACACCCATGCGATTGTGTGCAAATAGTTCTCTGACGTTCAAGGGTACCAGTTTTAATAACATAATGCTGGGAGGCCCGCCGCCAATGCAGAAGATATTTTATCATTTGATGCTTTTCCGCGGTTACAAGGTTGGTATAACCGCGGATATCTCCAAGTTTTATAACTCCATCCTGGCCACAGAGTTCGACAGCCAGATGAAGAGAGTTTTATTTTCCCCGACGCCAGATGGTCCACTTGAAATTTACCTGACCAAAGTTGTAAATTTCGGCGAGTTAGCTGCGGGAAATTTGGCAGTTACAGCCCTGAAGTTGACGTCCCGCCTGTTCGGCGGAAAGAGTGAAGCAGAGGTCAAGGAGATGTATGGAGAAGGAAAAATAAATGGTAGTGAAATTGTTGCCAAACCTGAATTATGGAAGGAGCCACAAATACCTACCTACCCTGATGAGGAATTCAAGTTACCTCAGATTCCAGTTGCAGTCAAGCTTGAGAAGCACAGCTTCATAGATGACGTTATTTCGGGAGCAGGATCGAAGCCAGAAGCCAAGGAGATGATGAAAGAGGCCGACAGGATTATCGGTAAAGGTAGTTTTTCCTTCAAACAAGTCATTTATTCTGGAGATGATTGCCAGCATACCAAGGTTCTCGGGCTGATATGGAAGCCAGCCACCGATGTGTTGTCCATCGCCACAAGAGTCAATCAAGATGGTAAAGTCAAGGGAAGGAAGGTGAAAGAGGATGCTGATTTGTACAACCTCCAGGACGCCTTGGACGAGAATCTGACAAAGAAGATGGTCCATAGGTTCGCCGCCCAAACCTTCGACCCGATCGGGCTTTGCAGCCCTATTCTGTTGAGAATTAAACTTGTCCTGCGGAAAACCTGTTTGCTGAATTTGGGCTGGCAAGATTTCATTCCAAAAAGTCTACGGGATGAACTTGTTCAGTCGCTGGAGGACAGAGCTGAGGTCGCTAAATTGGAGTTTGACCGTTGTGTGGTTCCGGATGAACCAACTGGCCTTCCATCCTTGATGATGTTTTCGGATGGGTCATCAGAGGCTTATGCAAGTAATGCATATTTGAGGTGGCCAACTAGACAAGGATTTGAAACGTTTCTGCTAGCCACCAAGTCAAGAGTTGCGCCGGTCAAGTGTGAGTCAATTCCACGCCTTGAGTTGATGGGGTGCCAGATGTCCACAAGGTTGGCAAAGTCCGTCAGAGATGCCCTGCCCTTTGATATTATCAGAGTGATGTATTTTACTGATTCATCGTGTGTTTTATCACAAATAGTTTCCAACAGTGCTATGTTGAACACATTTAATTCTCATCGTATTGGAGAAATTCAATCTGCGACCAACAAGGATGACTGGAGGTGGGTCCCGGGGACGCAAAACGTTGCAGATTTGGGCACCAGAAGCACCTGCAAAGTATCAGATTTGGGACCAGGTTCCAGGTACAGATTGGGCCCAGAATGGTTGCGCCAGGATGAAAGTGCGTGGCCGGTGAAAACTGCCGAAGAAGTCAAGCAGGTTTTACCCCCTGAGGAGTTGAATACCAAAATGGTTAAGTTATGTTCAATGAAAGTTGCCGGAGAAGCCGCTGAAGATGTCTTTAGGTTTAAGCACAGGAGGTCATTTGGACAGGCCAAACGTATTATGGCAGCTGTCCTGCAAGTTGCGAACACCTGGTTGAAGAAGCTAAAGAGCAGACAAGAAGGTAAGGCTACAGCCGCTGGTAGTCATGTAGCAGCCGCAGATGCTGTGTACAAGCCGTCTTTGTACAATTTTATGGCGGCGGCGGAACTTTTCATTGTGTCACGAAGCCAAGAGGATGAGTGGATAAATGATGCTAAAGGCAATTATGCGTCATTAAATCCATTAGTGCATGAAGTATCATTGACCTGGCCTGTCGTTGGTCCCGGTGGAAATTATGTGACCAGGGAGATGAGGATTCTTAAAATGGTTGGTCGAGGACAGCCAGTCATTGACGCCATTACTGGCGGCCGTAAAATGATATTTGAAGACATGCCAGGTTTAATAATTTTGGAGCCTGGTAATTGGTTAGCTGCTGTTTTTATGAGAGAAGCGCATGTTGAGCTTCACTCTGGTGTCCGTGGAACTTTAGCTGAGAGCCGCCGTTGGTGCTGGATTGTGAAGGCAAGGAGATTGGCCATCATGGAAGTGAAGAAATGTTGGCCCTGCAGTGTTGAGAGGGCTAAGGAATGTCGTGCTACCATGAAGGAGGTGTTACCTGACAAGTTGGTCCCGAGCAGGCCTTTTGAAGCTGTGCAAGTCGACCTGATGGGTCCGCTGGTTACGAGGAGAGCTGCCGCCAAAACGAGGAGTCAGACAGCAACGAAGAAGGTGTGGGTGTTCGTGGTGGTCTGCAGATTCTCAGGGGCGTTGTGGTTAGATGCCTTGGAAAAGTATGATACCAGCAGTATCCTGTTGTCCCTGCGCAAGTTGGAAGCTGTTCATTGTCTGCCGAAGATCATAGTAAGCGACATGGGCACACAATTATCCGGTGCTCGCAAGGTTTTAGAGCAGAAGTTGGGCAGCCAGGTAGAGTTTTCTTGGTCTCAGATCCCGGCCCGAGCCCACCATTATATTGGGCAGGCTGAGAAAATGGTGGGATTAACCAAGAGATTGCTGTCCAAGAAGTTGGTGAATAGTTCTGTTAATTTCAACGAGCTCCTGGTGCTGTTGGCGGAGGTCAGTAAAATTATGAATAGCAGACCACTGACGATTGAAGCTGCGAACGACGTGGAGAATTGGCGGCTAATTACCCCTGGCCAGCTGCTGGGAAATGTTGACCGCCAGCCGTTGTGCAATGTGGCGATGAAACCGGAGGACCAAATTTCCTCCAGGTTGAAGTTGTTGGAAGATTTATCTGCCCAGTTTTGGACTGCCTACCGCCAGGAGATCCTACCGAAGATATTACGGATGTCCAAGTGGAAGGATGAGATGGCAGAGCCACTAGCTGATGGAGATGTAGTTCTGGTTACGAGTACCAATCCGCTGATGAGATGTTTGAGGATGGGCCGAGTGACGAGAATTGAGGATGGAAGAAAGACGGCAAGAGTCTTGTTCAGACTGACGGATAAATCTCCCCTAGAAGAACATGCTGTATCAGTCAGGCAGTTGTTAAAAATTATGATTAATAATTGATTCTTATTTTATGGAAATTGAGATTTTTTTTAGTAAAAAAGCCACATTTTTCATATGCCTATTTTTATGCCTAAAATAAGAATCAAATGAAATGCGATTAAATATTCTTCTATTTCATATGCTCAAATTTAATTTTATTGAGTTTAATTTCTTTTCAAAAGTACAATTCATTTTAAAACTTACCTGAAAAGTTTAACAAAAAGGAATAAATGTGTCGAGGTTGCGTGATTCGATATTTATTCTATGAAAAAAATCAAGTATTTTTTAGCAGATTTTTTTTAAAATTATATATGAATTTCAATCAAGTAAAACATTTTTATTCAGATCAAGGAATGATTGAAAATTCATATTTAAAGTTTTTTTTTACAAAGAAAAATTGGTATTTTTTCATAATTTCAATGAAAATTCTAACGAAGATATTAATATTTTGCTATTCTTTAAGTATAAAAAAGGTTTATTGTTGATTAAGATATTACAGTTCTTATTCATTAGGTTTGAAAAACTTTCTGCCCAAGGATTTTGAAAAATTTTTTCTTACTACTCTTTTTGATGCTTAACAAATTTAGTTTTAAGTACCTATAAATCTTAATTTTCTTGTCTAAGATTTATTTCGTTTTATTTTTACATTATTGTTTACATTTACATTTCAACCTGATTTCGTAGGTACTTATTGATTTATTAATAATGATTTATTGCCTATTGATTATGAAATGATTATTATTTAGTATAGTTGTTATATTTACAACATCATGATTAATAGGATTATCTATTTTAGGATTGTGTATGTGATCTTGTGATTGTCATGTGCATGGAATGTTGTATGGTACAAACCAATCCCCATCCTTCTATCCTAAAATGTGAGGTATTATGAGTCCTAGTGAGGAGTATAATATTGTGTATGCATTTCACGGGGTTTCATTTAGTTAGGAGCAAAATTGTCACGTTTTCGGGATGTGGCCATTCTCATGTGATTATGGTGAGTTGAGTTTAGTGAGAAATGTTGCTAGTGCTCAGCGCGAAAAAAAAACCTTGAATCTCGTTAAGGAAGTTAATTTGACTTTCAAACGGGGGGTGTGTCTTAACCTCTTTTCGAGGAAGCTTTGTGTTTATCAAGTTCGAAATTAAATTCCTTATCATTAAACCAAAATCAAAGCGCAAATGTCGTCTTTTAGGGCTTTCCTTTCAAAATGTGGCGCGGCATAGAGTGTTTGTTTATTTTTGATGCGCACGTTCTTACTTTTGAATGAGATATGAGAGTGTGAAGATTGCGGAGAACAAAATTGAGCCTATCATTGGTCTCATTGAGTGTGAACTACCCTAGTATATCAGGGATTTGAAACCATAAGAGCTTCAGGTAGAATTTGTTAATTTGATTAAGAAGTATGGTGTATAGGACGATTATATGTAGTTTTAAAAAAAAAAGGCTTTAGCCAGCTAAGCATAAAACTTAATTATGATTAATATATGTTTTAGTAATTTTATGTGCCTTATTGTTGCATTTAACAATGATTTATTAAACCAAATAATTTTCCTTTAAAGCCAAAGTTTCCAAAGATTCTTTAACCATAAGAAAAGAAAAAGATTTTTTTAGTGCTCAAAGTTTTAAGACAACGAATAATATTTTATTCTGTTTATTAATTGATCTTGTAATTTCAGGTCTTTTGAAATAATTTCATCAATAAATCTATATTCAAACCTGCTGTTGAAACTTGATGGTTCCTGGTATTGGGGGTTTTGTATGTTCGCCAACTGATCTCGTGAACTTCCCGCTAATTCGGAAGTCCAAGCTCAACCAAAGTGTCATGGTTGAGACAATATAGTATAATTGTTTTATAGATATTGGAACTAAGTGTTGTATACCATAATATAAGGGGAAGAAGGTTGTTTGCGCCTTAGATGTAAATTGGCTAAGACTAGAGTAAAGGAATATATCATGGCTATTATCAGTGATCTAAAGGGATAAGACAATGGCCGATAAATTGATGTACATCTCCAATGATGGAACACAAAATTACCCCTCCTGTAGATTACAATTAGTGGTTATAATGTTTGGACGCTCAACTTCTGAACCAACCCATCAAAGTTCATAAAAAGTCCCCCAAGTTGTAGAGCAATGATAAAAAAAGGTTTAAAAACTTTCGGGGCTTTTTATCTGTCGGTTCATAAAGTTGAGTTTTCAAGCGTTTCAACCATAGTTGTAATATACAGAAAATGTAATTTTGTGTATCATTATTGGGGATGTACATCAATGTCTTTTGTCTTATCCCTTTAGATCCCGGAATAAAACTCCTAATGAAGGAATATATTGTCTTATATTGTAGAAAATAAACATTTGGTGATTACATCAATAATTATTGAGTTTGTCAACAAGTAGTAAAAAAATCAATAATTTTATTGGTAAAGTGATATAGGATTTCATGAAAACTATTTTGTTTCCAAATCTAATTCTCAACAATATGAATAAAAAAAATGCTTGCTTGAATCCTAAGATCTCGGTAATCGTTGGGCTAACGGCCATGCTATACATTCTAGTCATACAAAAATTTTAGGCTATTTTTAATTGGGGACGATAGGGTTCAAACTATCCTAAAAACCAGGAGAAAGATTCAGCTATTAGGAAAGAGAATGCAAAGAATTTTAACACAAATAAGTTGGGGGAATAAAAAATCCGACTTCCTATAGAGGCTAGGGGCTCACCAGAAATAGTACGTATTTGTAATGTTTCTTTCATGTTATGATAGGCTAAGTAATGTTAAGGAGCCCTGCAATGACATTTAAAAATAAAGATTAGAGGAAATGTTGCTATTTTAACGTGAAATGTAATTTTATTTACAACCAAAAATAATTCAAAACATAAATGTTGAAAATATAATGACAAAGCATCTTCATAAGTAGAACATAAATTTTTAAGTCTAAACAACATTGTACATACATTTGTTGCGAAATTGCTTAAATACAGGATACATTAATAGGAAGTACCTTCATTTTTAGGATTTGACTAATATTATTCCTTTTAAATTGTACCTTGTTGCCATAGGAATCATTATTTCTAAAATCATATGAATAGGATAATTATATCATACAAAAAGTTGTGGCTAAAAAAGTAAAAAAATCAATTTTCAATGGCTATGGACTTTCTGATAACGACTATAGAGTTGATAAGATTCCTAAATCGTACCTAAGTGATATAGAAATCATCATGAAATCAATATGAGAATTTTAACATGTCTAAATTGACAAAAAGAGCTAACCTTTACGGACGTATGTACCGACTAAAATTATAGGAACGCTTCACTTTTATATAATTCCAAATATAAATGTTGAAAACACAATGACAGTGCAACATTGGTTATGCCAAAATCTACAAATATTTTCAAACTTCACAGATGTCAATTTTTAAAAATATTTCACAGAAATTCCTTTTGTAAAATAGGATCGGAGATTTAATTTAGGCTAACGGTATTTCACTGCATGATAAATATTCGATTTCAATTATTTAGATGTTTTGTATTGGCTTTAAAACGGGTGCAATGCATATGATATTACCACCAAGTACCTTATGGAACAGGTTCTTTATACGCTGCCAACGCCAATACTTTATTCCCTCATCTTTAAGCACTCTCAAGTATAATCTGTAATATGACAATAAATTAAAACCCCAAACAAGTTGGTTTCACTTCTGCAATATGTATATGTGTAATAAAAACCATAGACAAATAATAACGCAATAATAAGTGAGGTACACATCAATCAAATCATAGATAAATATAATTTTATTAAACATAAAATTACACAGCACATATATAAATTAAACATTGACAATTAGCATTCTTGTGATCACAAAGACCTAAACATAATAAAAACATATCAATATACAAAATACAAGCATTAACTACCACTCCTCCTGTTTCTTTCTTCTCCTCCTCTTTCTACTCCATCTTCTCCAGCCTCTCCTTCTTGCTCAACCTCTCCTTCTTACTCTCAAACTGCTTACCATGTATGACCTCCAACATCTCCATAAAACTCTTCCTCTCAGACCTCCATTCTTCTCTCTGCCTCTTCCACTCTTCAGTATCAAGCCACTGCTGTTCTCTCTCTCTCCTAATAGCCCGGGAATCATCCCTAGCCCTCGCCTCAAACACCGACACCATACTCTCTTTTCGCCGCACATCTTCTCTGGCCAACTCAAGCTCCTTCTTGACATTGTCACGCTCCTTACGGACACGTGCCAAGTCCGCCTCCACCTGCTGCACCTGCGATTTCAGGCTTGAAATCTGCAGCACCATAGACCTGGCAGTACCAGCCTCCAGCTCAACAGTGGTAATAAAATTACCACTGGAGTCTCTGGGCACACGTCCTCTGCCCCGGCCTCTACCCTTCGCCGGCCTCGCAGAAACTGCCGCCTCGCCTTGTCCTTTCCACACGACATGGAACGGCCTCTCTTGGCACCTCTACCCGCCTTCACAACAGGCGCCACAGCCGCCTGGGCAACAGACACAACGCCCCCGTTGACCACCGCACTCTCCTGCACCTCCTGGACATCCTCCACGGCCTTCACCACCTTCTTTGCCTTTTTGGGAACAGACATGGTGTATCCCAAGGATTCCAAGAGCTCACAGCTGCTACGGCTCTGGCAATAAGCCCATAGTAGCCCATAGTGGCAACGGCATCACGTCCTGGAAAGGAACGGATGGCGTGTGCTCCACGTCGAAGCCGCCAGCATGTAAACGCAGAAGTCTACCTTCATAGCGTTTCATGCCCTCAACCGACATCTGCGCCCCTAGGCCCGCGTCTGCGGAAAATTCCGCATAGCAGGGACCATAGACCACCCACTGACGGGATTGGCGCACCATAAAGGTACGGTGCAAATTAAGTACACCGTACCCATGGGAGACCGATTGGGTCCAGATGTGGCTGTTGACGGCCTGGACGTGTTTCCAGTACATAAAGCTGGTGGGTATAAACCTCAGGGTTGGTATCACAACCTGATGTTTAGTCCCCAAGAACAGCTTTATGACCTTGTCGACAAGACCACAGATCTTGTTGACGGGAAGCACTCCAATTAGATATTGGACGCCAGGTATAGACACCCGCTGGGGTGTACTTCTACCAACTATGGACTGAACTAGGTCCAGTAACTGCGACTCAGACCGCTCACAACATGTGATCCATGTGACGTCCGTCGGCCAGCCAAACCCCTCTTCGACGTCGCTGATGGTGGTATGCGTGGTGCCCTCCATCAATTTCACCTCTCTTTGAATGATAGCATCCATGGCGAGCTAAAAATTAAAATAACACTATTTAATGTGTCACAAAAATAATGATTCTCGTCCGATGATATGAGTCTTATAAACTGAGTTATGCTTGTAGAAAAAAATTAAGTTAGATTTAAAAACAAAACTTAAAACACAAGAAATGATATTAAATTCGTCGTGAATCTATGGTTTTTAATTACTTTAATTACTAAAAGATAAAATAAAAACACATATAAAGTCATTTTTAAAGAAACTATTTCACTTTTACGAAACAAAATAAATTTACCAATTGTGTATGTATAAAAGCAAGTATTTAACATTGCTCGTAAACAATAAATCATAATATTAGAACTTGTCTTTAAAAAGTCGATAAAATGGTAGTTTATTACCTTAGAATAGTCAAGAAAAGACTAGTGAATTATTCTAGTGTGTAAACTGGAATGATTTATTGTTGAAAAAATACACAAAAAGTAAAATATTTTATTTAATTCACATTTTTAAAAGAATTTTAACTGTTTCCGTAATTTTTAATACACGTAAACTGATTTTTATGCGCTTCATGCCGCGTTCATTTTTATGCGTATTTGGGCATAAAGATACAGCCATTCTTGCATCTATTTATTTGATAAGAATAAAAGTTGTCGCCTAATATTTGTTGAGCCTTAAAAATAAAATACGTTTCTAAACGCATCTTCGTAAAACGAAAATTGTTAATGTATTAAATAACAAAAAATTCATAAAATAGATTTTTATTTACAACAAAAGAAATACTTTTATGTACTTTAGGCTTAAAAAGAAACTTGACATGCATTCAGTGACTTTTTAGAGTCCCTTGATTGCATTGAAGATTTCTTTTGGAATCTTCCCACTTTGCATAGATTCTACCAGATTCTGACTGTTAGCTCCAAGCTTTGTCAGCGGATCTGCAATCTGATACTTTCCTTCAAGCCAAATCAATTGCTTCAACTCATTTGCTTTCAACATCTGCTTGATCACACCAATCTCTCTCCTCAACTTTCTCTCTTGCACATTTGTAGTAGAATGCACACTCTCAAAAGTGTCCTTGTTGTCTATGATAGCTCTAACTGGTATGATACCTTCCTTGCCCAACAACTGCTCTAGGGTCCATTTGAAGGCAATTGCAGCATCAAGACCTTTTGTCAGACTGATAGCTTCTGCTGCCAATGTGGATGTGACCACTCTATCAATCTTGTTTGCCCTCCAGTCAATAGGAGCACATCTTCCATCTTCTGGTCTAACTAGGAATAACACATATCCTTGTGTGCTATCAGTTCCTCCATTCAAGTTTCCATATGATGCATCTGTAAACAACCAGATCTCTGATTTGCTTATATCCTCCATGTTTGAGAAACGAAGTACTGCCTCATTCTTTTTCAAATTAACTAATGAGGTCTTTGCATACTTCAGATCAGCAACAGTGCCTCCTTTAAAATGAGTAGAGCATGCAATCATGTTGAAAGAAAGATCTGGACGTGTGGAACGCACAGTCCAGTTTAGTTGACCTGTCATCTTTCTCAGCAAAGACAGTTCATCAAAAGTCATGTCTGCCTTTGTCTGCTTCATTCTCTGTGGATCAAACACTGGAATTGTTATTCCTTCTACATAATCAGACTGGTCTAAGGTCACACCATTCTTGTCTTGATTAAGCTGAAAGCCTTTGTACATGAAACTTCCACGCTCAGATTTGCCAACCATAAAGGTATTCAGAATTTGTGGCAATATAGTGGTGTGAAAATATTCACCTCCTGCATTCAAAAAATCATCAACGTGAAGACCAACCAAAGCTTCTAGTTCACCATCTTTCATTAGAAAGAATAGTCCTGAATCATAAGTACACTTCTGGAAACCTAACTTCGTAAGTACATCTTCTACTCTTGTGTACCATTGTCTGCTTGCATCTCTCAAACCATACAGACATTTGTTTAGGAGCCACAAAATGTCAATTGCATTTGCTTCTTTTGGAGGTTTAACATACACTTTTCTTTCCAAGCGTGTACCTTGAAGGAAAGCACTTTTCACATCAACAGTTTCTATAGTCCAACCTTTAGCTGAAGCAATGGTTAGAAGAATCCTCAAAGAATATTTCTGCAATGTTGGCGATTCCTTGGGATGCTCATCTTCCTCTTGAAATCCCCTAGCTGTCAGCCTGGCTTTGACCTCCTTGCCTTTCATGGTCAATACCCATGTGGTGGTAATCCTATTTTGACCTTCGTCCTTGACCTCTTGATAAGTGTCAAAATCTTTTAGCTTTTGCAGCTCTAAGTCTTTAGCTGCTATGCATTCCGGAGAATCTTTCATCTCTTTTGGCATCATTACTGCTAAAACTTCTTCATGCACCCAAGTTGCAAGCACTTGTTCTTCATTTAGACTAACTAGGTTATCATTGGCTTCTGCAGTTATCTCTTTTCCATTATCAAGTCTTATATCATAAGCCTCTTCTTGTTCTTCTGGTGGAGTCTGCGTTTCTTTGCGCACTTCTTGTCTTGCAAAATCTGCTGAGAACTGCTTGCCTGAGTCCAGTTTTACATTGTACCAGTGCTTGTATTTACCTACTCTCTTGCCAGCTTGTCCCAGAACAATGCCTCTTTCCCATTTACCATTTTCCTTGAACTCAATCCTTTGATTGGTTTTAAACTTTTCTGGACTTGCTAGAGTTTGGCTAGGTTCACTACCATTTGTTGAATTAGCTGGGTCATTTGCAACTGTTGTTGTATTTTCTGTAGAAACTTCGTTACTATCATCCTCTGTAACGTTTTCTGCTTCGTTTTCTGCTTCGTTTTCAGCTTCCTCACTAGCTTCCTCCCTTGTTTCTTGAAAGTTCTCATTATCTTCATCAGATGATTCCTCCATTTTGAATTGTTCTCTCTGATCTTTCAATGGTGATTTCTGTTCTGACATCTCACCCCTCTTGATCTTCTCAAGTTGCTCTTCCTCATCCTTAAGCCTTTCAGACAGGGTCTGTCCTGCTGGCCAAAGCCTGTTTGCACTAACTCTGACATAACTTGATGATGTCCTGATCCCAATTACCTTTCCATCCTGGAAGATAACTTTAGCTGGTCCCAGCCACTTGTCATCCTTGTCTCTTCTGTAATATACTAGCTCTCCAGGCTTGTAATCTCTGTTCACTGCTCTCATTTTTAGCCTCAGTGCCAGTTTCATTTTTTCACACTTCTCTGCCTTAGTAAAAGCAGCTCTTGTAGCATGTAGGGCTTTTATATTTTCTATCAAAGCTCTACTTGTTGGCTCAACCTGAGATGCTGGGATGGGATCTGTCATAATACTAGGCAGTCTTGGTGCTCTCCCAAATGTTAGTTCAAAGGCTGTATAACCATAAACATTTGTCAACGAGTTCTTTACTGCACATGCCCAAGCAATCACTTGCTCCAATGGCATTTCAGGATGATCTCTTTCTAGACATTCACCCACATTGTCAACAGTTGAGTGTGCCTTTTCCTGATGACCGTTTTGCCAAGGGCTGCAAGCGGCTGTGGTCGCATGATATATGTTCAGCATCGCACATGCTTCTTGTACCGCTTCATTTACAAATTCGCCTCCATTATCCGTTAGAATTATATCAGGTGCAGTAAAATATCTGATCCAATCCGAAAACAATTTTTCAACAATTGTTTCAGGTTTCTTGTTTCTAATTACTGAGCCCACTGTATACCTTGTAAACATGTCCACAAAGTATAGCACATAATGCTTGTCATCCCATTTCTTCAAATCCATTGTGAGAATGTGATTGAAATCCTTTGCCATAGGAAGGCTAACTGCTGGCCTGTCCGGATTGCGTTTTCTCAATATACAACCCTCACATCCATCTATTATTTTGTCAATCATTGTACTGAATTTTGGATCCCATTGCTCTGCTGACTTCAACAGATTCACAAATACTCTCTTCGGCCTGTGGCCAAACTGCTTATGCAGTTTCTGCAAAAGTTTCAGCTGGCTTTCTGTATTCTCTTTCAACATATTAACCGCGTATATCTCCTGCATTAGCATTGTATCATGATGTTCATTGTCTCCAAACAAATTGAGAATGAAATGCCCTGCTGATGTTGTATCTACTCTTATGGGCTTGCCGTTGACTGTGGCTGTGTCATCCACCATGTTTAGTGAGATACCTAACTGTTTCATGTGAGTCTTGGACATGAGCAATGGTATATCGGAGTCAATTATATCAACTGAGATGAGATGACGTTCTCCTGCCACTATGATAGGGATTGTGTAAGCTTGCATTGTTGGAAGTATTCCTTGGTTTCCAAATTGAAAAGTTTTCTTACTTTTATAAGGACCTTGGATTTGATTTTTGAGCTCACTGGGAACTGACGACAAAAATATGTCCATCCACTTCTTTCCAGCCACGGATGCCGTGCAACAGGAGTCTAATGCAGCACAATTAATGGATTCTGCTGTAAACCTGCTTAGCTCTTCTTTGTTCGTTGTGAACAGCACTTTTTCAATCTGATCTGGTTGGCTGTCATCATTATCATCCTCTGGTTCTTGCACAACTTTCTCAAATTGCGATAAAAGTGCGTCTTCTTCGTCGGAATTTTGTGTTTGTATTAAAAACACCCTTCCCTTTTTACGGTTCGTGTTGTTTGCGCTATTTTGTCCGTTGTTTCCGCTATTTTGTCCATTTAACGATTTCTTATAATCTGGACAATCCCTCTGAAAGTGCCTGAATGAACCACAATATTTACATTTAAGTGGTTTACCAGTAGCGGGATTTAGCTGATTAACGTTGGCATCCCTGTTATTGGGAACATTGCGCGCGCCATTTTGAGCTGTATTGGACGACGACTTTCGCGTATTATTATAATTGTTATTATTATAATTGCTTGTGTAATTCTTTTTATATGAATTATTCTTTTGCCAAGCGGCGAAAGCTTCCTGGTGGTCCGCAATAAACGCATCGGCGTTTGACTGCACTGGCTCACCCGTACATATGTTGCCAAGGCTATCTGACAACATTTCTTTTATCTTTTTCTTAAATGCGTTGTACATTGTCCCTTTTCCAGCTTCTTTTTCGATATCCATCACGGCTTTAACTAACGTAGCCTGTGTATGATCAAGCTTAGCTGCTACCGCTACGATAAATGCGCTACACGTATCCGTAAAAGTTATTCCAGATTGCTTACATTTATTGTAGTATCTCTCATGTTCTTTCAAATAATCCAAAATTGTCTGTCCTGGACGTCTTCTGTAGTTAAAAATCTTTTCAAACGCTTCAAGTTCGTCTATCCTTGCCTCTTTACCTATGTGCCCATCGAGAAAGGCAATGACCTTGTCTACACCCTCCGGATCTCCTATTAGAGACTCGACAGGGTGGACGTTAAAAGGTCAGTCTGAATCAAATTACCGAAAGTAATTGATTCATCAGGGACGGCGTATGCCAACATCGCCCCTTGCTTCTCGGGCTTATAGTCCGTTATCCCCTTCCATAGTAACACATTATTCTTGTACGCCTGGTAGGTTTGAAAATTATTCAGATTCGGCGCCTCCGCCCCTACCTTACAGTTTTCCGCCATTTTTGCTTCCCTGCTTGGGGTTTTTGCACACCTTTTTACAGGCTAGTTAACACAATCCTTATTAGCACACTACTTTTTATTGTAGTTGTTATTGTTGCGCTACTTACACCTAGCTATACACCTTTATTTAGTAAGGATAGATAGGCTATTATTATTGTTGCGCTATTTATAGCATCAATCTGATAAAAGAAACAAACACTAGTTTACTAGCTGCGCTACCTATTCTTTATTATAGGCTTGTTAACAATATTAAAAACACACTCTTTGCGAGCTCTAATAAGGATTTATTATACTTAATAACACTATTATCTTTATTCAATAGTTTAGCTCACTGGACAAAAGACATAAAGTATAGGTTCATAAAATACTTGGAGTAGTTCAAATAGTGCCGTAGATCTTTTTCTTATAATTCTCCCTTTATAGAAAATTATAAAAATAAAACGCTCTGCTACTACTGATATTACCACCAAGTACCTTATGGAACAGGTTCTTTATACGCTGCCAACGCCAATACTTTATTCCCTCATCTTTAAGCACTCTCAAGTATAATCTGTAATATGACAATAAATTAAAACCCCAAACAAGTTGGTTTCACTTCTGCAATATGTATATGTGTAATAAAAACCATAGACAAATAATAACGCAATAATAAGTGAGGTACACATCAATCAAATCATAGATAAATATAATTTTATTAAACATAAAATTACACAGCACATATATAAATTAAACATTGACAATTAGCATTCTTGTGATCACAAAGACCTAAACATAATAAAAACATATCAATATACAAAATACAAGCAGCATATACCTTGCACAGTTTGGAAATCAAGAAAGGTTTCCAATCCAATTGTAAAAAAAAACAATAAAACCCTTAAGATCTCGCCAACCTCTGAACTGATTTCTATTTTAGAGTAGGAATAAGTTATAGCCAACAAGTGAAATAAATTTAAAATAAACTTTTGGGGGTAGATAAAAAAGTCGTCAATATCACAATGTGTAGCCCCCCAACGACAGCTAAAAATCACGTATAGGTTTCGTGATATTTTTTCTCGAAATAATTTCGTTGTTGCCATATGCTGATTTTAGGGAAAATTAATGAGATAGAAAAGGGCTTTCCCTCTAGTATTTAAATAGCATTAATTGTTTAATCATAGAAAATTTTATTTCAACTTTATTACATTTTTATAATTTTACTTTTGCTTCTATTATATGTATTAAGAGTAAGACTGAAAAGCATATTGACTGATAGAAAACGCACAAAAAGGATTCAATAAAATAAACAATTTTCTTTTTAAGTCAATTTCTGTGCATACTTTGTTGATGCAGAAAATTTCTGTATTTTTATCCTTATACTAAAGTAACAGGATGTTTGTTTGTCTGTGTGTGTATCTGTGTGTCTGTACCGAAGGATCTCGCTAACCGCTGTACCGATCGGGTTCTCCTTAACAGGGTAGATTCTCATAGGTCCTGGGAAGGTTTATAACTATTTTGGGGGAGGGTACCACCACCCTCCAAAGAGAAATCACAATAAAATCGAAAAAATTGAAATATTCCTGCCGCATAGTGTAGCTAGCATATGGATGTCTCTACGTAGCGTAGTTGCGCTGCGTAGATACGTAGCGTAGTTGCGCTGCGTATATACATGAATTTATCATTTAACAGCTGATTGACCATAGACAAATTATTAAATTAGATATTAAAAAAAAAAAAACATTTAAATGCCACTAGAGGCCTCTGCCGCTAGTAAATAATATAATACTACGGATACGCCCCTAGAGGCACTTTCGATGGAAATGGGGGGGGGGGAAGTAAGTCGGCCCATCACTTTCAATTTAGTTTTAAAAAACATAAAATAGATAATACCCTTCCCCAAAATATGAATCTATGCTATGAGGAAGAAAAATATCGGTTCAAGGGTTTGCAATATCCTTCGGAACACACAGACAATTTTACAAACATCCTGTTACTTTAACATAAGGATTATTTTCAAAAAATAAATATCTGTAGGTTAGACGAAATATAAACTGATATAAGCTGTCTTAAAAAATAAATACACTTAAAAGTAAATACTGTCTATTCTATAATTTAACTTATACTCTTTTTCTTAAGCTTTATCCATTACAAGCCTTATATAAAATTAACATGATCTGTGTCTGTCTGTTTGTAAGGATCTTACTACCGATATGACTCTCCTTTAAAGTTTCATAAGTCCTGGGAAGGCTTATTACTATTTTGGGGGAGGGTACCACATACAAAAACATAAAAAAATCAATATACAGTCGTAACTGCTACATGAATAATAGGAAGTTTGAAGTCGGTAGAACAGTTCTAAACATGCGTATATAAAAGATTAAGAGGAATAGTTCCTTTCGTGGCAACGCCCCTTAAGGGGCGTTTGGTCGTACTTTTAAAAACTTTTAAAAGGTTATTATAGGTTAGGTTAGGTGATTGTCCCGCAGGGTTAGAGCCCCCCGCAGGGGCTAGAACTGGGAGAAAAGCTACTGTAAAAAAAACGAAGAATAAACACTTTAGGTGCTTTGCCACGAAAGGGAGTATACCCAAATTAAGTAATCTCATTATTAATGTATATAATTTTAGGGAGGTATAAGTGCACGTGACACAAACGGGTACACTGCTCTTCACTACGCGGCTCTCAACAATCATAAGGTAATCTTTTAGGGTTAGGTTAGCCCTGCAGGGGACTCACTATAGGTTTAGTATAGGTCGCGCTTATGAATTCTGCTTGGGAGGCATCCCTAATAAATGTATAAGTAAAGATGTATCACCAAGACAACTACCTGGTTCCAGTGGTGGGGATCTTTTTTGTCTGCTATCATTTTTTTCTACTCTTTCGTAGTGACTTTCCTGTATTAATATTTCCGACGCTATTGGCTGACCCAATGGAAAGTAGGGATTTGTTCCCCAACCCGTGATCATACAGTTTTTCAAGGGTATGAGAATTTATCCTTAGGGGAGTGTTGCCCCTCTTTGCTATCCTATGAATGGTACTGCTTGAAATTAAAGTTTAAATAAAGTACATAATGCTGCTAAACTTAAATTTAAAAATGTTTTATCAAGAAATAAACTCATAAAAAACTATTGTGAAACATAATATCAAAGGAAACAAGAAAACTCATTAATGTAATCCGTTTAATTCCTTGTCAAATAAGATAATATACACCACTCTAAAAAATTATAATTTTTTTCTTAAAAATAATTTTTTTCGATGAATTTTAGTTGATTTATACCTTTTTAAAGTTTTAAAAGTGTTTCTAAGGAAATTCAAATTTTATGAGAAATTTATAAATAGACAAGAAAATTATTCTTAATGATGTTAAGTAATTTAGTTCAATTTTAGCTTGTTATTGGTGCGCTACCTATGTATATAAATTTCCTTGGTATATAACTAATAGTCTTTATATTTATCTTAATCTGTTGTAACTAAAAACAAGGATAACAACATCCATTAAAGCGAAGCTTTAAAATGAGAAGGTAGTACAAACGAACATTAACAATGTATAGTGTTGGAATGTAATAAGCAGAATATAAATCTATCAATCTAACAGTAGCGGGACAAAGTGTCTCAAAAATCATCAATGTAACGTCATAAAAATGAGTGATCATCAATCTCTTTTTTTAGGGGTTTTCTTTCTCTCAAATTTATGACGTCACATGGCTGATTTTTGAGACACCTTGTCCCGCTACATCTAAACAAAATGCTATGTAAAATTGTTGCATAATTACTTGATGTTTAAGGACATACTCAAGATTTTAAGACTTTATAATAAAGACATTTCGATATAACATTTTACCTTGTTGTCCTATGAATCATCCAAAATAAGATGAATACGATAGCTATAATAGATATATGGACTTTAAGAAACGACTGACGGACGGGCATACCGACCCTAATTATAGAAAAGCTTCTCTTATAATAATGACCTAGAAATATCTAAAAGCAAAATATCTTTGAAAATATTCTAGATTTCTTGTAAATATGTTTAAAATATTCAAAACATCTCAACGAAACAACAACTTAACAATAAGTTTTAAAAGAAAATCAAATATTTAAAAACCTGTTAAGCTTAGAATCTCTTTGTGTACATTAGTCTTAATTATTTATATCGACAATGTATACGCAATGACATTTTAAGACAAGCTTCATATTGTCTAATAAATAACGATATATAAAAGTAAATCTCATAACATTCTGGGAATTAACGTTCTTCTGATAATGGCAAAGAATATATTATTTACGTCTCCTATATTTAAAAAAATAAAATGTACCGTTTTGTAAGAACTTTATTTAAATATTTTGTGTTGTAAACATGTTTACTTTTCTATTCTCGACTTTTCTTTTGTTTTTAGGATGTCATTTTAAGGGATCTAAAGGTATTAGACAAACGCCAATAAATTTATATACATCCCCAATAATAATACACAAAATAAGCACTTCCGTGGATTTTAATTTTTTGTTAAAACGTTTGAACACTCAACTTAATAAATAAACCAATTAAAATTCAATAATGTTGTTAAATCAACGAATAAGAAATCTTTATTATAAAACTTTAAGGACTAGTGTAATAAACAGTCCGTTGTCCCCCCCCCCCACACCCTTCTCTCTCTGTATAATTTTACAAAATTTGTGACAGTTTGATTTCATCAAAGTATTTGACTTATTATTAGATGAGTACGTAGTTTCAAAATTAACGTTTTGGTGTTTGATATAATATCAACCACGCAGGATTACATCTTTTAAATGTATTTCAACCTTATCTCCTTAGAAAAAAATACTTACTTAATGATAACCTATAATTTTTATGTTATTAAAATCTTAACAACAAACAAGAACAATTTTGTTTATAAGTAGAACAGCTTTTGTATTTTAAAACAAATCATTTAAGAAAGAATTGTGACACATTCAGTAAAAGTAATCTTAAAATTATTATAAATTTATCATAATACACATATTATTTGCTTTTTAGGAAGTTGTAAAACTTTTGTTGAGCTATTCAGCTTCATGTAACAGTGTAGATGAAGCTGGATCCTCTCCACTTCATCTGGCTGCCTGGGCTGGACATCAACAGGTAATTACTTAAATTTTCATATTAATCATCTATCTATCTATATTTCTTGTTGAAGAGGCTGGTAGATGGAGAGAGGTCATCAACAAGCTGACAACTAGATAATCTCTATAATTACTTATTTTGCTATCTACCTTGCTATCAATCTAATTATATATCTTTTACTCTATCTACAGATTAATATCTAATAAAATCACAGTATATTTCTGTAGACTAATTGTCTAAATCCTACTAAAAACTGGACCATTTTAAAAAGCACATCAATGCATTTACATAATTATCTAATCATGAATATCTCAATAAAAACTGAATCAATTGGGTTTTCGCTTCACGTAGTTATATATACTGTGATTGTTACAGGCTATTCTATTTTCAGATTTAAGACTGGTATGGTTTTAGGCTATTTTTCCAGCCCATCACTATCCAATGGATTATAGATTCCTTAGAGGCTATAGGAAAAGTAACTAGTATATATATATATATTCCTTCTTTTAAATGTTCAGCTGTATGATTTATGTATTTTAGGTTGTTCAAATCCTTCTAAAAACTGGGCCCTCTATCCCGAATGTTAACCTGACAAATGGAGACAAAGAAACTTCTCTCCACTGTGCCGCACAGTTTGGTCACACCCAGGTAAGAAATTCTGCCCTGCGTAGCCTGAAAAAATAATCCCATAATATTAATCATGAAATCTTGATGTCATCCTTGTTTTATTAGGACAATATTGTTAGAAATTCTCGCAAACCCTGATAAAATGTTTCTCCTAGCTGGCTAATATGCCGATAACTAGCCACTTTACTGAATCCTCTTCTCCCCCCCTTATTACTTTACCACATCCCCTCCCCTGACAATAGAGGAACGTATTGACCTATATAAGAGGACTATATTAGCAACCTAACTTGACAATTATTTCAAATTGAAAAAAAACTTTTAAATTTGATTGCTCTACGGATTTAAACACATGCCAAAATTGTATAACTTAATTTTGCTGGGTATAAATCTAATTTTAGAATGTAAAGTAGCCACTCAAAGCATTAGTATACAATGTGTGTAGCAAGATTCAGGGTGAGAGGGGACAACGGGCTCTTTATTATACTAGTCCCCAAAGTTTTATAATAACATTTTCTTATTAAATTGGCTAGCCTACCAACCTTGGGGACTTTTATTGAATTTTGATTGGTTGTTTCATTTAGTTGAGTGTACAAACGTTAAACCTATAATAATACAGAAGAAGTTATTTTGTGTATCATCATTGGGGATGTTTATCAAATTATCGGCCATTGTCTTATCCCTTTAGATCCCGGAGTAAGATTCCAGATTTTTTTGTGGGTAATAGAGTAGTGTGGAACATGATAATAGTTCCTTAAATAAGTCTACCTAACCTATGTAAAATGAATAAACATATTGGTTTCCTTTTTCAATGTGGTAAAACGATCTTTTTTTTCTTCAATTTTATCTAGTTTTAACTAAAAGTTTCATGCTTTCGCAATCTTCAGAAAGATACTAATGAGTTTTACAAAACAGTTGGAGGATTTTTATAAAATGTTTCAGAAGATTTTAAAAAAAATATTATATAATTTTTCATAAATTATATACTTCTTGACTATTATTTGATATTGCCTGTAATAGATTTCATTATTTACTTAAAGATATTGCAAAAAAAGTCTTAAATTTTCTTGGCAACGAATAAAATGCGAATTAATCGCAAATTTTCGCGAATAATTCGCAGTTTCGTAAAATTAGTAAAAAAGTAGGGGGGGGGGAATTTTTTTGTTTTTGAGGGTGTCCCAACTCCCAATAAAATAGCATAAAACCATCAAAGGACCAGTAGGTATATTCCCTTGAGAGTAGAATCCGATCAGTTCAGTGGTTACTTAGATCTAATGTGACAGACGGACGGACAGACAGACATCGTTCTACTTTGTGTTATAGATATAGAATAAGGATACCTCTCCTAGGAGGAGTGGTATTTCTTGTGAAATATATCTTTTTGTTATCATTCTCTCTCTTTAGTGACAGAAGATAGATTACATCTCTGCTTTAATTATCATATATATTTATATCTTATAACAAAAAGTAAAACCGTTTGGCAACGGAACATTTTTTTAAAAAGATTTCCTACATTTTTTTTTATTTTGTAGAAATTAAAATTTAAGGTTAGGTACACAAAATTATGTACACTTAAAACTAGCAAGTGACCAATCAATTATTTTAGTCTAAACAAATGGGAATTTTTTTTGTCCATTTTTTAATCCCTTAAGATCCCTCGTCATCTGGGAGATACTGAGTTTGAATCTCGGCTCATTAAAACAAGTTTCTACTGCTGCTATGTTAGATTTGTGAAATAAATGTAAGGGGTATAGGGAATGCCTTTCCCCCAAAAATCAAATCTCTTTACCGTGCACAGTTGGGACTTCAAGACAAAGGTCATGCAATCAAAATGTTGGTTTTCTGTTGGCTGTTACTTAACCTAATACCCCGGGTATTTAGATAGAAAATGAGATATTTGCTCCCCTTCTAGAGGTGTCAACAGCAACTTCGCCTATATGGGGTCATTTGTAAGTTCAGGTATATCTACGAATATTTCATTTTTTAGATTGTGAGTCAGTTGTTGGAGGCCGGGGCCGACCCTAATATTAAGAACAGCAAGGATGAAACTGCCCTAGATCTCGCAGCTCAGGTAAAAACCAGTATGGCTTCAAATCCGATTAATATCCACTGGATTAGAACCGGTTTACATCCATACTGAAAAATTAAGTTATAATATAAGATGAAAACCAGTTTTGTTAGACCATGCCTACTTATCTTATCACTAGCGGCTACGCCTCTTGATCCCTCTAGGGACACTTAATGTGGTCGGGTGTTGAATTCCCCCCCCCCCTAAATTTTATATTTTAAATTTTTATTTAAACTTTTTTTGGGGGGGGATGTTTTTGTTTGGGGGGGGGAGGATTGTATCTTCCCCCAAAATAGCTAAAAACCTTCCCAGGACCTATGAGCTGTATATAATTAAGAATATATTATAGTATGGTAGAGACGATACTGTGAGTGTATTGCTAGAATCACATCCTGAAATGGTCGGGAAATATACAGGAACATTCAATTATTTTAGTAAATTAGTGTCCGTTACACCAGCTTCTAGAGACTTTGTATTTGATAATTTAAAAATAGTCAAAAACCAGAAATGTGGTGCAGTAGTAATTGATGAAATTATAAGCTTTAGACAAAAAATCTTACTACTTATACAATAGGATAGACAGTTGTCAACTGATACGAAGATAACCACTACGGACGTACAGACGGTTACTAACTGTAGAATAGCTTTGTTTGAAAATAATTCCTTGTTATTTATTCTGTTTTATATTATCTAATGTTAGTTTTGAAAAAAAGTATTTTTAGGCAGTCTTTTGGATGGGTGGAAGCACCCTTTGACAAAGTATTTAAACATAAACCATCCCTGAACTATGATAATTTCACTGTAAAGGAGAACCATATCGATCCAGTGGTTAGCAAATACACAATGATATACAGGGTGGGCCAGATAAATCCGGACTTTTTCTTATTTTTAAACAAATAAACATAAAACCGTCAATTTTAAAGATTTTATTGAATTTTAAAAACTGGGAAGTAAACAAGGTATATGACTATTAAATTATTCAATAAAATCGCCGCCAGTCTCCATCACCGCCTTTACCCGCCCCCTTAACCGCCCCCCGACCCTGGTCACCATGTCCCTGTCCAAGATGGCGAAGTTCTGCTTGATAGTGGCAATGAGGGAGGTCTTTGTGGTATAGGCGCGTCTATTGGTTCGTGCTTTAATGGCGCTCCAGGCCCATAAGTTAATTGTATGAAGATCGGGGCTGCTGGGAGGCCACATCTCCTTAGGGACGTGAGTAACCGCAGGATCCAGATATACCCATCTTTCAAGCTACCATTCGACACGGCGGCTCTCATTTTGGCCACAATTAAGCTAGAACAACGTTTTATACCTTTTTGGAAATGGCATGAAGATTAATGCTATGGTTATCATCGTAACACATAGTCTAATACGATTTTTAAGGTTCCAAATGGGCCCATGAAGTCGAGAACCGAGAAATTTTAAAGATTTTTTACATTTTTGACACCCTAAAATCTGCCACGTTTTACTTTGCCGGAGTACTACGGCCAAACCAGATGGGATAGAGCGCTCTAGTCTTTTCTATTGTCTTCTTTAAGTATCTAACAGTATATCCAGCAAGTTTCATAAGTCTATCTCAGCTACAGATGGTCTGAGATTAGATTTAGTGGGCCCATATTGAGAATCTAGGGTAAACTAGCGCTCATTTCGAATCTGCCATGTTGAACATAAGCGCTGCCAGCTCGGAGTACACGTCCTCCATCCTCCAAAAATTTTTATGGGCAAAAAGGTAATGACCTAAGCTTTTTATAGTGTGGTCAAACGTCCTGATTGGTCAAGTAGTTTTGGAGCTATGGCCGTGTGAAAAAAGTCCGGATTTATGTGGCCCACCCTGTACATACTGTTACTTTTGTATAAGGGTAACCCAAAATTGTAATCATTTTATTGCAAAATTTTGTTAAATATAGGAGAAGTGGTAAACCGAAAAGATCAAATAAAATTCGTATCAATAAAGAAAGAGAGGGGGGTAGAGAGAGAGCAAGAGACAAAGAGAGAGAGGGGGAGGAGAGAGAGAGCAAGAAACAAAGAGAGAGAGGGGGAGGATAGAGAGAAAGAGAGAGAGACAGAGAGAGAGACAGTGATAGAGAAAGAGAGAGAGAGAGAGAGGGGGGGGGAGGGTAGAGAGAGAGAAGGGAAGAATACAAATATTGGATTATATATTTAAATTTGCATTTTGAACTTTTGAATTTAGGTCTTACCAATATTTCTACATTCCATATGCCTTTTAATAGCGAAGCTTTCTATACTTAGGGTATCTTTTCAGAGAGAGAGAGAGAGAGAGGATAATGAGTTGTTTATTTGTTTATTACATTTTTCCCCAAAGTTATTTATAATCTTTTCTTATTCGTTGGTTTAACAACTTTTGGGACTTCAGTGAATTTTGATGGAATGAAGTTAGATGTGCAAAAGTTTCAATCACTAATTTTAATTTACAGAAGTATATTTTTTTGAGATTTAAATTAATTTATCGGTCATTGTCTTATCCCTTTAGATCCCTGGTATGTTTAACTAGTACATATTTCTTTATATAAGTTGCAATGTCCAACCTTCTCGACGTAGCTACTAAAGTACAAACAGCACACAGATGGTATAAACCATATTTCAGAAAACTAGACCTCATCACGTTTCTAACGATATGTGTGGTTATTTTCTACAATAAAGACAAACCGCGCCATTCGTGCTTTAAAAAAACACCCTTAAATGAAAATAAGTCAATCTTAAGAGTTTTGCATTTTAAGAAAAACACACAATTTAACTATAATTTTAAAATTGAAGGATAATACAAAATGATTTGAATTTAAAATATTGGAAAGCAATATCTATAAATTAGGAAAAATAGATTGTATTTAATCAATTACTAATAAACAAAGTTTATAATTGATAAGACAATTGCAACATGCCTAAATTACAAAACTGATAATTGAATGTACGATAGCGTATGGAGGAATTGTCTACCTACACACACCTCTACATCTTGCAAGCAGAAATGGACACAGAAATACGGTTTTTCAACTTTTACAGGTTAGATTATCTATCCTAATATTCTTTCATCTTCTATATATTATATTTCTGTTTCTATAGCTGGTTATTTACATAGATATATAATTTATTTAAAGGTATTTAGCATGTTGTTAAATACTTTGTCAAAGTCAAACTGCTCTATAATAACCTAACCTAACCTGAGCTAAAGTAATAACCATTAACCATTTCATTTTAAACACATGATAAATCTTTTCTCGAATAAAATGTTATTCACTTTGTATATAATAAAGATGATTAAAGTCCCTCCACAGATTATGACGTCATACGATAAAATAACCAATGAGAGCCCAGCATAAATATTTCCATTGGTCAATTAAAGTGTATACTGGCCTCTCATTGGCTATTCTATCGTAAGACGTAATTATCTGAGGACTATAATCATATTCAATATAATTTTTGATGAGGTTAGTGAATATTAATATTTTTATTATAGGCTGGTATAGATATTAATGTGCGCACATCCCGTGGTTCTAGTCTCCACGAGGCTGGCCTATGTGGGAAGATTGAGGTCGTCAAACTTCTATTAGAACATGGAATTAATATCAATATTAGGTAACTATCTTATCATTTTATAAAAGTAACATGATGTTTATCTTACTAACTACTGAACCGATATGATTTTCTTTTAACTTTTAGCTTCTCAAAGGTACTGGAAAGGCTTAAAACTATTTTGGTGAGGGTTCCACCACCCTCCCAAGAGGTATTGCAACTTGAAGAAAAAAATTAGAAAGACTAAACTAAATAAGTTTTGTGTCACTTTTAAGGAAGACGATTCCTGTGACGTCATATAAATTTCGGAAAAGAAAAAGGGAAGGGGGGAAGAAAATCTCTTCAAAAGAGATGGGAGAAAAGGGAATCGTCTTTCTCAAAAGTGACACAAAAGTTATGTAGTTTAGTCTTTCTCGAAAAAATGCCCTTCCTCAAAGTTTTGTTTTTACTTTTCTCTTTAAAACTAAAAATGAAAAGAGGGGGATCTATATGATGCTTCCATAAATGGAGAACCCAATTGGTTCAGTAGTTATCGAAATTTTAAGCCTCTGTCAAATAACCTTATATATCATAAGATAAAGGCTGCTAAATTTTAGATGTATCTTCAATTTTAAAAGTTAAATATAAAAAAATTTACAAAGTCACCCTAAAATAATTTAACTGGCAATGCACACTTCCTTGTCGAAAAAATATGTTGACTTTAAATAATTAAATATTTTCTTTGAAGATTTAATCAATGAGCGCCATTGAAAAAAAAAACATTTTATCTTAATAATGATGACTATTGAAATATATTTAGGAATCAAGAGAATGAGACAGTATTACAGATGCTTTCAGACCTTCATACTCCTAGAACTCAGGAATTTTATCTTTTTAAAGAATTGTTTTCAAAATTGGCTGGCAGATTTTCAAAAAAATTAATCTTTGTTTTTTTTGCACAAATTACAAATAACTTAAAAATAATGGCGTGAATAGCAATTCATTTGGGGTATGTGAGTTAAAAAAGGAAGGTAGGTCTACATAATTTCAATGTTCACGGGGGTGTTAATACCCCCTTTCTACACGTATATGATGAAAAATATTGGTATTTTCTTTTGATATAAGAAGCAGTGTAGAAATGGTATATATTGTGCTGTAATAGCTATTTCCTCTCCTAAATTAGATCAATTTTCCAATATAATATGAAACTTCCTTTGAAGGCTGCCTATATGTTGCTATATTAAAGACATTTCAGATACGAGTGGCTTCGCCCTAAACCACTTTTAAGGTTAATGAAAAAGGTATAATATGGGAGAGGGGAGGGGGATTGGGTGAAATTTTCATTATGGCTTCTGGTCGTCAGTTTATTTCTAAAAAATCATATAAAGCATCGTATTAAAGAAAATTTTTCGCGTATTTTAAAGTAATTATCATAAATTGATACCTACCAGTTCTAATAGACCGAGCCTTTGTAATTTTCAATTATACTATCCTCGGAAGTACGATGCGATAAAAAACTATTCTTGAAGTCACAAAATAAAATTGATAAAACAAAACATAGTATTACTAAAACATTTTTATCTGAAAAGTTTATGTTGAAGAAAAGAAAATGTTAAAAGTGATGTATATTTATAATCAGGGATATTTAGGGATAAGACAATGGCCAGTAAATTGATGTACATCCCAAAATTTCCCTTCTGTAGATTAGAGTTAATGGTTAAAAAGTTAGGACAGTCAACTTAATGAACCAACCAACCAAAATTGAATAAAATTTCTACGGTTGTTAAGCCAACAAATAATGAAAAGTTACCATAAAACTTTGGGGACTAGTGTAATAAACAGTCCAATGTCCCTTCCCTCCCTGATTTGTAATATTGTGAGTACAAGTTGAGTGTTTTCATTTTTCAACAAAGACATTATTTTTAAAAAACCCAGTATAGTCCCTTTCGTGGCAACGCCTCTGAAGGGGCGATTCGTCGTATTTTGAAAATGGCTTTTAATAGGTTATTTTAGGTTATGTTAAGTTATATTGGGTTAGGTGATTGCCCCGCAGAGCTAGAGCCCCCGTAGGGACTAGAAATAGGAGAAAAGTTACTGTGAAAGGGACTATACCCCAAAACTGTTAATCCTAAATACTAAAGAAGTTAAATGTACGTGTATTTCATTGTTTTATTTAAAAACTGCTTGATCAATCGATCTACAAAATCGAAGGAAATTATTACAATAGTATACAATTTTAAACTGATTTTTAGATAATACACTAACTTTTTGTTAAAGAATATTTGCTTTTTTGTATGGACGTATAAAAGTGCAACTTTTATGCATTTTAAGAAAGTGGGTCAAAACGGCTAAATTGCCTTCTGGGAACTATACAATATTTGGTATTTTCCCCTAAAAACCTATAGGGCACTGAACCCCCCACCCCTCTTGTTTTTTCCTTTTTCTAACCCCTTCAGGCCTTCAAGTATCCAATACTTTTTATATATATTTCATAAATAAGTAGAGGGGTTCAGTGCTCGATAAGGCTTTTTGAGAAAATTCTAAGGTGAACGATATTAAGCTACCATACTTTTTTCTAATATTCACCTTATAAAGTCTTAAATGTTTTATAGAATTACACCCTTAAAAAATAAAACTTAATACTAAGTTAAGCTTTAATTTTGATAAAATTTAAAATCATAATTGGCAAAAAGTTTTGATATAATAGTCAAAATTTAATCATTGAACTCTAAAAGTTCTTTATATACTAGAAAAATGTATTTGTTTAAACTTCCTATGTATATTATTTGCACTATTTCTGCACTAATATTTAGTTTTGCAAATGTTTATATATAAATATATATTAGTATGTATGTATTTTTTCTATAGAGATCTATATTATGTATTTGTACTGTGGTATACATAATGCTAGCAGCTACGCCCCCTAGAAGCCTCTTGGGGCACCTAAGGTTTGTGTGTGTAAGGAATCGACTCAGCAATTTACAATTTAAGTTTTTTTTTTAAATTGTACCTGTAAGAAGCTTCGCTATAAAGGAGAATTATATCAGTTCAGCGGTTAGCGACATTCTTAGCTGCAGACAAAAATCATACTACATTACATAATAGGATATATTATATATAGGATAAGTATGAGCCATAAAAAGGCTTTGTAATAGTATTAAAGCATTAGACCAAAGCTTAAAAACATCGTAAACAAGTAATCATATCAAGCATACCATTGGTCAACTAAAATGAATACTGACCTGCCATTGGTAATTTAGTCTGTGTATTTGTCTATCTTTGGTTATTTGTGTTTCATGGCGTCATTTTTTATATGTACTATAAAAAGCTTCAAAATGCTTCTTAAATATACTTTTTAAAGATTACAAATATCAAATAAATATTTGTTGGCCATACTGTATCAGTTAAATATTTTTTTGGGGTCATACTGTATAAACTTTGTTTAAGTTGTATAAAAGTTTGCAGAACTGTGTGTAGCTAAACTACTATAAACATTTATCAAGAATTTAATAATAGTTTAGCAAGTAAATACACTTTAAACTTTACCAAAAGTAACTCAGCCAAGCAGGTCATAAGTTCAACTCAGGGCACTATCTTGCCAAATTTTTTGTAGTTATTGTAGCATCAAATAAAAGACGTCCAAGTTTTTTTAAGGGTTGGGGGGGGGGGGGGAGGGAGGGTCGAGGGGAGTATAAACTCTCCTTAAACCTGCAAAAATTTTGAAAACCCAGTATATAAAATTAGCAATTCTCCTTTAAAGATTGTCCTACGGATTCATCTAAAGAGTAGCTACGCTTCTAAAATAACATATAAAGATATGATATTAAAACCAGGAGATAGCTAGAATAATTTCTGAACATATGGATGATCAACCCTTATCTCCGTATGAAAATGTTTCTATTGGTGATACAATAGGTTAGTATCTATCTATCTATCTGTCTATCTATCTATATGTATCCTCTAGTTGTAATTCATTAGAAACCTTTATATCACTTTGAAAATTCCTTCTCTTCCCCCACCCCCTTAAATTTAACTTGGGTTTAAAATGAAAAGCAAGAAACTTTTTTAGGAGACAGAATAGTTCACACAAACAGTCTTTTTATCACGTTATGACATAACTAGTAGCTACGCCCCTCCAGGGGATATTTCTTTTGGTAGGGTGGAGGATCCCTTCTCCAAAATAGTTCTAAACTTTCCCTGGACCTATAAGAAGCTTCACTGTAAAGGAAATCCATATCGGTTTTGTGGTTAGCGAAATCCTTCGCTACAGAAGAAAAGCTTACTACTTTTTATTTGGATTTCGTCCCTAAAGGACTCTAGGGGCATTTGAGGAGGGGGAGTTGAATCCCAAAACCCATTTAAATTTATTGGGGGAGTATTTTTTTTTCCTGGGACGATTCCTCCTCGGAGAGTGGTGGTACCCTCCCCCAAAATAGTTATAAACCTTCCCGGGACCTATGAGAAGCTACCCTGTTAAGGAGAACCCGATCGGTTCAGCGGTAAGCGAGATCTTTGGGTACAAACAGACATACAGACATCGTTCTAATTTGTATTATGGACATGTTAAAGAAATTATTCACATATTCATTTATTTTAGAATCTAGACTATCCCCGGGTGGTGGGCAAGGTGGCTCCCCGCGGCCAAGAGCCACAACTTGGCAGGCCAGGGAACGAAGATCAGCCACAACCGTTGAGGAACTGTCCACGTCAGAGCCTAGCTCGGCTGGATGGAAGGTTAGAATAGCAGCTTATAGTGCCTAATAGAAATTGACATCATACAATACAAATGACCAATAATAGGCCAGTTTGCATTGTAATTGACTAATGGTAAAATGTATACTGGCCTATCATTAGTTATTAATATTGTACTAAATATAAGCTGCTAAAATGTTGCTATTTTGTTTTTAGTTGCGATAATCACGCTTATTAGTTCTAGATTTGAAATAGACATCGTTTCACTTTATGCAATTTAAATTTCAAAGAACGTGTCCTAACATTTGTGATTAAAAAAAATAGATAGTCGTTGCTTTTTTGAGTAGTAGATGTAAAATGACCCAAAAATTAGATATAAAATTGGTTTTTTGTAGACCTCTTATTTTTAAAGTAATTTAGGTTTTTAAAAAATTTAAGTTGGTTTTAAGATACTAAAACGCAACAAAAAAAGAAGACAATTGCCATTATGAACAAAAATAGTAAGATCTTTAATGTGATACCTTACTTTTTGAATTCTGTTGAGTAATTATTAAAAAAATCTATTTTGTTGTTAGGACGCGTTTTTTTCAAAAATTGATTCACAAACAGTTCCATAACTTTCTTTGGCGTATAAACTTTTTTTTCTTTTAAATTGAAAAACTAAGAAAACATATTTAATATCAATTTTGAATTATTTTTAGCGTAACTGGAGAGGCGCAGTCTCTGTAGAGGAGTTGGATAAACGGATATCTTTATCATCAACTACTTCTGGATTTTCTACAGGTAATAGATACAGGAATGAGGTATACCCAACAAGCTAAATAAATCTATAATAATATTTGGGGGACACATAAAAGTGCGTTAAGAAAGTCGCTCAAAAAAAGTCTGATGTCATAGAAATGAGGGATGAGGAATGGGAAAGAAAACCGCAAGAAGATATGGATAATCCCTCATTTTTATGATGTCACAATAGACTATAAAAGTTTTAAAGATTTTTAATCAATATAATAGATTTGAAATCTGCATAAAATTTTAAGAATTTTTTATAAAATTCGTTTTTTATATAATTCTTTATTTAAAGGCGCAAATACGATTTAAGTTAATAAATTTTGACCAATAGGATAGCTGGATTGGAAACTACCTACGCTCTAATTGGTTGAATGATGTACGTCACTTAAGCTTCTCCAATCAGAGCGCAGATAGTTTTCAATCCACCAATCATAGATCTCAAAATTATTTAACTTATTTGTATTTGCGCCTTTAAATAAAGAATTATATAAAAAACTAATTTTATAAAAAATTCTTAAAATTTTATGCAGATTTCAAATCTATTATATTGATTAAAAATCTTTAAAACTTTTATAGTCTATGTCACAATTTATCTGATTTTTGAGACACTTTGTCCCGCTACAATATAGACCAAGGACGTCCATGGTGAAGGGAGGGGTGTAAAGGGGTAATACCTCACTCCATACAAAAATTATTCAGTAAACCTTTGAAACCAACCAAAAATTGCCGATTTGCACCTTGGTTTTAATGCCTTTTTTTTACAAATTAGCATATATTTTTTTAACTTTTAGATGAGATTATTATTAATGTTAAAACTAAACTTTGTAGAAAATTATCAAAGAAAAGAATATCTATAATCTAAGATTAACTATTTTTAGATTAAATACCTTATAGAAAAGAATTTATCGTCTAAAAGATACAAATAAAAAAATGTCTAAGCTTATTAGGATGAAAATTAATGTTTTCAGAATAAATTTATAGTATAGGTGTTTAACCAGACAACTACCTGGATCCCCCTTATACGGACCTTTTTCGTCTGCTAGCAAATTGCTTTCTGCGACTTAGCTATGTTACTATTTCGACGCTATCCGTTGACTTTCAAAGACTCAATTGAAAGTCGGCACAGGGTCTTTGGGAAGGGGACATACATATATTTAACCCTTTCCCACATCTAGTGTTTTACTCCATTGTTTTTTAGGAACAGCTTCAACATTGCAAGGAGCAACATCAATGGAATCAACTCTTATGTCAGAATCTGATGTTACTATGACAGGTATAAGTCTATCTAAATATGCAAGGATCTAAAGTGATAAGACATAGGCCGATAAATTGATGTACATCCCCAATGATGACACACAAAATCACTCTTCTGTAGTTGTAACACTTAACTTGATAAACCAACCAATCAAAATTCAGTAGAAATTCCCAAAGTTGTTAAGCAAACAAATAAGAAAACGTTATTGTAAAACTTTGTGGACTAGTGTAATTAATAGCCCATTGTACTCTCTTTCTTTGATTTATATGTCTTATGTGTTTGTCTTTTAGTTCATTTGTGTGTCTAAAAATCTATCAACTAGAATAAACTACTCTTTTACTATCGATGCTATTCTATTTGATAAATTAAAAGATTTTTGTTTTACGTTAAGATCTTTGGCTAACCACTTAACCGATCAAGTTCACCATTTTAGGAAACTGGCATAGGTTCCCAGATGGTTTAAGGATACTTTTAGATTTGAACGATGGGATGGATATAAGATATTTATAGTATCTCCCTCTAACTTAAAATACTGGGCCCCTAGATTCTAGGGGCGCAATCTAATTTTACAATGACTAGTAAGTCTTTTTATTTATGCCTTCTATCTCTCTATCAAATCAAATAGAACAAAATCTTAAATAATGCAGGCACCCTGACCCGTGGAGAGGTAACAAGTCTTTCTTCTGCTTCAAGTTCTCCCCGGTCAGGTTCTCCCATACTGCGGACAGATTCAAGTAGACGTCCTGAGAGTAGGGTCTCGCAGAGCACCCTCACTGGCAAGGTAACTAGGGAACTAAAGGGATAAGACAATAGCTGATAAATTAGTGTACATCCCCAATAATGATATGCAAAATTACCCATTTGGTAGATCACTATTAGTGGTTGAAACGTTTAGACACTCAACTTAATGAACCAACCAATCAAAGTTTACTTAAAGTTGTTAAGCTAGCTAAAAGAAAACATTATTATAAAACTTTGGGAACCAGTGTAATAAACAGCCTAATGTCCCCTCCCTTGCTGCAAGTTACCACACGATCGAACTGTAGCATAACACATAGTAGAGTATTCGCTAGTTGTCGGGTAGGTCCTAGGTTCGTATCTCGGCTCAACAATGTGCCATAACGTTAAAATGGGTCCTACCGCTGGTACATATGTTGTAACAAAAAACAGGCACAATAATTAATATTTAAACAGTTTGGACTTCCAGACAAAGGTTGTGCAATGATAGGGCTGGTTGTGCTCAAGCATGTACTTTATTAGCAACATTTGGTAAAGATATACACCAAAATACAACCTCATAATATATTCCGTCCTATATATTATCTAGATTACTTAAGGTATCCTTATACTAAAGTAACAGGATGTCTGTGTGTCTGTGTGTCTGTCTGTGTGTACCGAAGGATCTCGCTAACCGCTGAACCGATCGGGTTCTCCTTAACAGGGTATATTCTCATATGTCCCAGGAAGGTTTATAACTATTTTGGGGGAGGGTACCACCACCCTCCCTTGAGAAAATAAATTTTTTTAAAAATTCCCAATTTTAGAAAGAGAGTTCAACGAAAAACAAACATCAAACGTAAAATATTTTTTAACTTATTCTTTTAAAATCTAAAATAAGAAATTGAATTATTTAATTCGACTCTCTCCTCCTCAAGTGCCCCTAGAGGCCTCTAGGGGCGTAGCCGCTAGTACATAGATAAAATAGATAGACGGATAGATGGATAGGTTGACATAAAATATAGATAGATTGATAAACAGATAAATTTATGTATTTAAATCCTTATTTTGTATTCTGACCTAATTGTATTTAAACCCTAACAATATTGAATTTCATTCAAATTTTACATCTTACTAGCGATATAAAATTTACAGGATTTCTGTTTGTGTGTCTGTCTGTCTGTGTGTACAGAAGGATCTTGATAACCATTGAACCGATATGGTTCTCCTCTACAAAAAGTAGCATTAAAAGTTCCTCGGAAGGTTTATTATTATTTTTTTTAGGGTAGGGGGGGGGGGGAGGGGGTTAAACCACCACCATCCCATTCCCAAGAGTAAACGCTTTAGAAAAATAAATACTTTTTCTTTTTTACACCAAAAAATATTAAAAAGGGGGTAATATAACGAGTTAGAACTGAAAAGACATATCAAATGTAAATGTTTATTTTAGCTATACTAACGATTCCCTTTTCCCTGATTTATCCACCAATATTGTAAAAGTTTGCAGGGAGGTAGGGGACATTGGACTGTTTAATACATTAGTCCCCAAAGTTTTATAATAAAGTTTTCTTTTTTATTTGCTTAACAACTTTTGGGACTTTCTTTGAATTTTAATTGGTTGGCGTCGAACCGTTTCAATCACTAAGAAGGCGTAATTTTGTGTATCATCATTGGGGTGGTACACTAATATATCTGCTATTGTCTCATCCTGTTATATCCCTGAAAAGTTTGACAGCTTTACAAAACTATATCTATCATCGTATATTCTAAATATTTTATATATAAAATCTCATATTTTATATATTTCAAACTTTTTCAACTAAATCTTACATATTTTGACAAATATTTAAAAAGGTTTTTAAGTATTTTGGTTTAAAATATCTAACTTTAGAACTTATTAATTATGCTAAAATTTAAAACTTCATAATCAATTCTCATTTATTGGTCAAGTAAATTAAATTTCTAAAACTATCATGTCATTTAAAGCCTCGTGGCGAACAGACAAAGTCTGTTTTATGTAAGATGCATCAGTCTATATTAATTACTAAAGGATTCGACCCTAGCCTCAAGAAGTTCGATCAACCTAATTTTTCGTATTTCAGAATTTAAAAAAAACTTTGCTTTTTGGCCATCTAGGGTAATAAATCTATTATATTATAGGTAAAGGAGAAACCTAAAGTTCCTGCTAAGCCCAGTCACATACGACCAGGACTCAAACCTGTGCAGATACCAAATGTGGATGATAAACTAGGATTCAAACCAAAGAAGCCACCAAGGTGACCGCTAGTTTTTAACAGTTAGATGAATAAATTGATTATTGTGTTTTGGAAGTTGATCTACTAGTATGTAATATATATATTGTTGTCGTTTAACATAAATAACACTACCCTCCCATCATTATGTTATATAAATTTGAGTTGGTTTCTTTATATCTCTGGTTAAGTTTAGGTTACATTGGATACTGGGTGGCCCTGCATGGTTGTGCAACCTGGGAATTTGTAGGAGGGTTGCATCCGCCCTGCTTCAGCAGGCAGCTCCGATGGACAAGGAACAGGCATGGTTATCATAGTCTGTGGACAGCATTTTAACTTTGAAATAGAAGAAGAACATCTCAGCTATGCTTTCACAAAACTAAAAAAGAATTTATGTTTTGTAAAAGGATAATATAAAAATTAAAATATAAAATTTTAAAAGAATAGATGATAAAATAAGTTTGTAAAGTATTACACTATGGAATAAACTTGGAGCTTAAAACATAAAATACATATACAATAATAAATTTACCTCTGGGGGTATATTAAGTTGCCTGGGTTGGTAATTTTACTCAAACACACTGCGCTCGTAATGACTAAAAAGGAAAAGAGCATGCAGTTATAAAAAAAAGAATTTTTTTTTTTTTTTTTAAAAATTAAATATTTTTTCTTTTCTTTTTTATTAAAATTTAACTATCTCTGGGTATTTGAATTTGAATTTTTCTTTATTAAATATTTACCAGAGAAGGGTAAGAAGGCTGCTATGCCAACATAAAATATCAGGTACAGCACAACAAACATCTAAATTGAATAATATGTTTAGGCTAAGATTTTAATGATATAAAATTAATGATAAAAAAATACATTTTTGTTTGATTATTACCTAATAGGTACACAGTTAACTTGATTCTTATGCAACCAAGCACTTCTTGCAATAAGATAGATTAATTTAATGCAGCTACACAATCTTTCATATGGCAGTCACATTCTAAATTAATAACAAAATTTGATAATTGATCAATTGAATTAAAAATTAAGGAATTTTTGTATTACATTTTTTTATAAGAAAGCTTACTTTTCATTTTCCTCCTTGGTCTTGAGCCAGCTATGGAACATGAGGTGGCTACACGGAGTTAAAAATTGAATTATCTTTCTGAAATGGTTTGATAAGTTTTAAAATTTTGCTTAATATTTTTTGTAATTTAAACAGAAAGAAAGAAAATATATAAAATAATTTTACTATAACATCTTCATGGTACAGGCAGGATTACAGGTACAGATGAATAGTTGACCAGGAGGGGTACTCGTTTTCTTTCCTTAACATTGAATTTTTTAGGTTTGTGGCTTAGCCAGCACACTCCCGGGCAGAAAAATGAAAACGGCACTCCTCCATCGAAAGCTCCAAGACTAGTATGGGCAATGTCTAGATGTGACAGTTTACGGCCATCATCCAAATTCGACCATAATACAATTTTAATTTTATTTATAACAAGTTTATTTTAAAACATTTATCGGCTCATAAAATAACTATGGCATAAAATGATAAAAACTATAATAAAATCTTTTAAGTATTTGGTAAAAGCTTATAAAATAAAACAAACGATTAATATTCACTTTAATTCGAGGCAATATACTATAAAATTTGATAAAAAGCATCACTATATTGATAAAAAGCATTTAAACATATTTCAAGTAATTAACTGTTTAATGTTTCACTGTATAGTTGCAACTAAAATATTTGTTTACATACTGCATAATTGAACGCGGCATTCGCGCGTCTACGATCAACGACGACATTCACGTATAATTATTTTACGATAATTTAATTATTTTCCGGGATTATTATGGAAAAAATAATAATTTTATGGTTTTATTTCGCTATTTTTATCACCAATAGCGTTCGGCTATTTAATTTGTTGTTATTAGAACGAGAACGACTTTTTTTCACTTTTTTAGAAAGCATACTTAGATCCGGCGGATTTTTTTTCCATTTGTATTTATCACTTTATTTTTAAAATTGATATTTGTATTGTTTTTAGCGGATTTGTATGCAAACTTGGTATTTTCCAAATTATTTGAATAATAATAAAAAAAAACGTCGCCCTATTGTTTATTTTTCTTTTCACAAAAATTTCTTTTATGTCAATAAGGAATTATGAAAGACAAAAAACGCGATTTTTGAAAGCCTTATTGTTGTGCAAACTTTTCACAGGGACTTTAATTATACTTGATAAAATATTTTTCAATTTGCTTTGGTAATATTTTTCACAAGATTATTTTTTTTTACATTTTAACGAACTTTGTAGAGTTTTTTTTTTTTTTTTTCGTATTATAAAACTTTGGGAAAGATAGATAGATATTTTTCAGATAGTTTGGATAAGAAAGATATTTTTCAGATAGGTTTTAGTAATGAACACAAATATATAATGTTTATTTATGCAAATAATGTTTTTACTAATAAAACCTGTGTGTGTGTGCGGGTGATTTGTGACATTTGTCACTGGCTTCCGCACGTGTCCACCACTTCTATGTACTCGATGTTGATGGGTAGGGTCGGCTGGTTGTAGATGAACATCGCATCGGCTCTGGCTGCAGCTTTCTCCAGGATCTCTGTCAGCATTAACTCGTCCTCCGGGAGGATAACAGCTATATGCTTCACGGCTCTCCTGGTTGTTCTTGTGACGGCTTCTGATGAATTTCTGTATGAAACTTCAACTGCTCTGACATGACCATCCTTGGAAGGGAACACTTCAGTGATGATACCAAGCTTGAATGCTCTGTTATTTGCAAACCTTTCTCCTTCAACCTTGGTGAAAATAATGACGTCTCCTATGATTGGCTGTCTGACAGTTGTCCCATGATTCCGGCCTCTTGGTATGTAGTCGGTCAGCCGCTGATTATACCATACCTTCCACCAACCATTGTAGACTGCTTCCAACTGCTTCAACATCCGGGTCGGCTTGGAGATGGTGCAGGGTGTCATCAGAATGCGGTTGCTAGCTCGACCGTGCATCAGCCGCGCAGGTGTGATCAGATCAATGCTGTCTAATGACTCCGCCCGTCCGGCTAGACACAGTGGCATGTTGTTTAACTCGCTGCAAACATAAGCAAATGCAGATTCATAGTTTAGGATATCCAGTTTTAATCCATCGAAGGTGATATGAAACAGGCGCTTGATCTCTCCAATACTCCGCTCAACACATCCTTGATAATGATGTGCCCCAGTGGGGGCAACATCATGTTCAACACCAACCTGATATTTGCTGTCAAGAGTTCGTGTGATATCGCCAACACTAATCTCCATTTCCTTGCAGCCGCGCTTCAGCTGGCTGCCAGCATCAATATAGACCTTGTTTGGGACACAGTGTAGATAGCAGAATCTCATAAAAGCTGTCAGGAACGCATCTGTGTTGTACATTGTCATGACGTGTGCAGCAACTGCAGCTGTAGCTGGATCCTTAATTACTAAGCACCAAACTTTGACCTTTGCACGGTGATTGTGTTCGCAATGGGCGTCAAAGGGGCCACAAATGTCAATTTGGCAGTTGTAAAATGGCGGCGCCACAGTCGTCCGGCTTTCATGTATTTTGCCCATTTCTACCTGAACCTTTTTTGCAACTCTTCTCCTACAGGTCATGCACTTCTCACGCACCTCCTTCGCCAAGTCTCTCCCCTTCACAATGTAGGCCATGGTTCTGCTGTACAACAAGGTCTGGTTGACATTCCGGTGGTGTACCTTTTCTTGATGTACATATGTCATGATTGCATATGATATTGGCGAATAACGGTCCAGAATCGGTTTACAGAAGGATACAGGGCTCAGATCAGCAAAGATTTTACCTGGATCATGGATGTCATCACTGTCAACTAATCTGCCTGTATAGTGCAGGATCTTGTCAATTTCTTGTGCTCCCTCAAGGTCCTTGGGCTTACAAAACTGTTTTGCTTCGGCTGTACCCAGACGGAAATAATAATTTTCAGCCGCTGAAATTTCATCTGTTGTCAGACCATCTGTGATCACAGTTACACCAGGTAGATAGTTTGAGATCAACTTGTTACTATTTCTGGCGGCCAACCAGACAACAAATCTACGAAGTATTGCCAGGTATCTGACTGATTTGCGCCAGCCATACTTTACCGGATCAAGAATGTACTTAGAGAACTTGTACCTGGTTGCAATGGTGTCTTCCAAAGCAAGTGCTGTCATAGCTGTCTTGATCTCAGCTTTTGCTGCAGCTGCTTCCTCTCCAGATAACTTGATCTCTTCCACACTTCTTGCCGGCCAGTCTGATTTAGGGAGCCGCATCCATGGCATCCCATTTTGCCAGCTGGAGTTCTCATCAATGTCTGAGGTAGTTGTGCCAGGTCGGGTTCCAGTATCTGCTAAATTGTTGGCGGACTCCACATGTCTCCACTGAGCTTTGTCCGAGAACCTTAACACTTCCACCACATTGTTTCTTACACCAATGCTCATTGGTCTGGTGTCACTGTTCAACCAGAACAGGACAATGGTGCTGTCAGAGAAGAAATACACATTCTCAATCTTGTTTTTAAAATTGTTGATGACTGAACGGCTCAGCGTGGCGCCAAGCACAGCTGCTCGCAGCTCTGCCCTTGGTATGGTCAGTCCAGTCACTATTTTGGATTTTGCTGCAACTAACCTGACCTGAATGGATCCATCAGAGGCGGTATAGCGTGCATGTGCACAGGCAACAGCAAGATCCTTGCTAGCATCAGTGGACACAAGAAGATCAACCTTGCCTGAATTAGCAGCTGCTCGTGGAAATTTGACTTCTGGCAGCTGTTGCATTGTGTTCAGATGGCTTACCCAGGTATCTAAGTAGCTTGCAGGCAATCCATCATCCCAATCAGTTCCAAGTCCAGTAATCACACTATAGTCACGCTTGAATTGAGCTGTGATTGGTGTTGCAAGTCCAATCGGGTCATAATTGGCAGCCATCTTGCTTAAGAGTGTTCTTTTGGTGAAATTCCTCTCCAGTGCAGCTCGTACATCACCTTCCACTGGTTCTGGCCGCTTGCCCCGGCGGGTCTTGCCAAAGTACAACGGTTTTGGTTCCAAGGTTAAGGCATCTTCCTCAGGTAACCATCTGTAGCCTAGCATACCTACTGACTTGCCATCTGCTGAAACAGACTCATCTGGCTTCTCACCTGACAGGACATATGACTTGACTTGCATTTTTGCCAGGCTTAGTGCAAAATTAAGACCTCCAACCTGTACAGCCCTTTCTTCAACAGAATCAGATGACTCAGAGGAATCATCAACATAGGTGTGCTCCTTCAGGACATCAGTGCCAGCCTTGTGTTCAGGAAACTTTGCTTCACAATATTCGGCTACCTGCTGTATTGCTTCTGTTGTCTGATTACCACTGCTCACTACACCATAGATCAATGTCTTCATGACTCTTTCTTCAACCTCCAGGTCAGGATTGCAGTCAGGATACCATAGGTAGCGGTGCCATTTGTAACATTTAGGCGTCAATGCTACATTGTTGTATGCCATCTTGATATCTGTGGCAAAGGCATGTGGTCCTGCACGGAAATTTATAAGCAGGTGGAGCAGCTTTTCAAGACGATTGCTGCCTTTAGCAAGTGTATCGTTCAGCGACTTGCCTGTGCGTGTGCCGCTGCTGGCATCAAAGACGCATCTGGTAGGTGTGCTCAACGACCCTTCCTTGGTTACTGTCCTCCATGGCAGGTAGTAGTAGGTTTCACTTGACTCAACCTCCTTCTTGATATCATCAGGTAGCTCGTCTATCCGGCAGCTGTACCCATTGTCAGCTAGTTTATTGTGACTCTTTAATACCTCCTGTTTTTGCTCTGGCTGTTGACGTAGCTTTCTCATCTGGCTCTGTAGGATTGCCATGGCAATGTGACGGTTCTGGCCTAAATTTTCTTCAGGGTCAATGACAAAGGGTAGGTCTGCTTCAACACGCTGTTGCTCTGGTAGGAATCTCACTGACTGCTGTATTATTTGGTCCTCCCGCTCTTCCTTCAGACTCTGGTGCTCAAGAGTAGCGCCTTTTTTACATATAGGGCAGCCACGGCACTTAACACATCTGTAAGGGGCTTCAGATCCAACATTTTCCAGGTCAAAGTATCTGCGCTCAACTACCTTAGCTTGATAAGCGTCTCCCTTCATATCATCAAAGGGACAGTCATCCTGTCTGTCATCTTCCACTGGGCCTTTCTCAATCATCCATCCATCCAGCATCCTTGTATCCGTAAAAGCCTGATACATTTTAACTTCATTACACAGGTAAGCAAAGGCACCCAGCTGTTGGATAGCAGCACCAGCATGTTGCCATGCTTCATGGGGACCTCCAAGTACACCTCTATGACCATGTTTACTTGCAAACATACTCTTGTAGAGACTTAAACCACTTGGCAGTGTAAACACAAGCTTTGGGAACAACCATGTATACTTGGATCCTAGCAGAATATCTACCTGGCCGCCGCCAACACTTCTAGGGACAGTAGGCAGCTCAGTCTTACCATGGTAGCTGTTTTGAATCTCTCTGTAAGGTTCATCAAGGTCCCATACAGGAAAGGAGGTGGTGACATCATTCATCATCATACCTGTGATGGCAGCTCTTCTGTATTTACCTTCATGTGGCAAGCTTGAGATATACCATGACGTCACCATGGTCAAGTCTGATGGTCTGGCCACCAGCAACATTCAGGTAAGTTGGTCCAGGCCTTACCTCTACACCATCCAAATGTTTTGCACCTCTTGTGCTGATACAGGCACTTGAGCAGCCCGAGTCATAGAACAGGAGCAGGGGTGCTCCACTGTCCGCTTCCAACTCTTGCAACATAAAAATTGAGGGGGATTCAACATCAGGGTGAACATCAGGCGGCAGCTGTGCGTCACTATCAGCTTTGAACAGACTCTCTGCATGACTTGCCATGTTGAACAGCAGGTCCCCGTCAGGTAGTGGTTCTCCTACGGCCTTCCTGAAGTTGTCAAGCCGCTTCTTGTTTTCATCAATGTGCAGCGGGCAGCATAGGATGTGTCGCTGTGCTCGGTGGCGGCTGCGTGCACACTTACCAATGTTACAGAAATGATCTGTTCTGCAGTCATTTGCATGTTGGGACCACCACCCATCCATGTCTGCACTGTCAAACCCTGCATCCATGCGCAGGCACCTCATACAGCTCTTGGACATGGTTGCAGCCTTCATCCTTTCCTTGACCCTGGACTTGATATATTTGGGGCACATATACAGATGAGTATGGCTAGCTGAGCAGAGAGTACATTCTCTTGTTGCAGGTTTTGTACCTGGGCCCTTCTGCTCTAATGGCTTGGTGAGGGGCCTTGAGTCTGTACGTGCAGGTGTATTTTTTTCATAACCTTTGTTCTTGTCAGCTGCTAATATCACCTCTTTCTCCTTCTCTTTGTCCGGGCGTCGTCGTTGGCGGTCAGGTGGTGCTGCGGCGGTACGTTTACTCTTGTTGCCGTTGGTGGCATTGTACTCACTGACTTCGAAGGCCTTCAGGTTGATCTCCTCCTCTAAGAAGTCCAGCAGGATACCAAAACATTTGCCACTGTTCTGTATACCAACCTTGTTTGCATTGCAGATGTATCTTTTCAGCAATTCATCTGATTTGGCCTTCACACACATGTCTCTAACTTTTCTGTGCAGATTCAATCTGTAGAGCTCCTCCTCTGCACCCCAGCTAGGATCCATCTCTGCAGCAAACTTCTTCATCTTCAGAAGCACAGCTTGTACTTTGTACAGCCAGTCCAGTTGCTGTGATGGTTCCTTCCATGGCTGGCGTCCAACATCATCCAGCTCATCTAGGAACTTGTTGTAGATGTCAGGTACAGAACCAAATCGGGTCAACAGCTTCTTCCAACAGCTGTCAATAGATGTTTCTTGGCAGCATATAGTCTGAGGTGTACCCTGGAGACATTGATCAATCAATATTTTCAGCCGCTCAGCCTCTGTCAATCCAGGAATACTGCCAATATAAGCTTTGAATTCACGCTGAAATGAGAACATGTCTAAACCAGTGGTTCCATCAAACAGGGGCTTTGTGACACTTTTGGCGCGGTGTTCACTAGTTGAGCAGAGGGCCTTGAAACCAAAGATTATCTGCTGATCCTCTACCTGTGCCTTGGCAGCCTCAAGTTCAGCTTCCAGACTTGTTTGTGCATTGTGCAGCTGTGTAGCTTCATCATCCTTATCCAAGTCAGTTGCATCCTTGATGGCAATCTCCAATTTCTTGATGACATCACAACTGCGGGTTGTTGACTCCTTTAGCCGGTTCATCAGATCTGGCAGCTGGCTGTCAGAGGTCAGGTTGCTGTCTGTGATTGCATACAACTCTGACTCCAAATCAGTAGCTCTTGGGATTAGTGTTGTGACTGCATTTTCAACCCGTCTGTTCTTTGCATTTATCTGGGCATTGTTCAGGCGGGGGGCAGCTGCAGCAGCTGTGTTCTGTGGCTGGTTTTGTGCACCGTTACCTTGCTCATTACGGCGGGTTGCTAGGTGTGCTGTTAATCCAGTTATCATAGTACGAACGCGGTTGTGTGTATCCCTGGCAGCATCATTGCGGGCTTGGACAGTACCATCATTGCCTTCATACACATCAAAGACGGCTCGGGCTGAACGTAGGGTGGCAGCAGCATCATCAAGCTGTTTTAGAATAGCCTCTAGCCTCTCCACAGAGTGTGTACCTGGAGACCCAACAGCTGGCTCAAAGTCTTCAACCATTAGTTTCATCTCCACAACACTTATCTTAGCATCCTGCAGCCGCTGCGCCATCTCTGCAACGTTGTTTGTTTCAGCAGGGTAGAAAACAGATACAGTGTGGGTTTGTGCTGTAGTTGAGTTAGGGTTGTAATCTAAGTCCAACTCTTCTAATAATCGGTGGCAGCTGCGAGTAATTGGTGTTGCACCTGCCTCGTCAATAACTGCGTCCCTGTACGGCGAAAACGGCGTGCTTGGTCCGGTCTCACTGCTTGTTATTGGTTGCTGGGCTGGTAGAATTGGTTCTATACCAGCTAGAGACGGTGACGGCTGCGGCGGTTCCCCGGAAAAGCTTACACGTCTGCCGGGAGATGTTGTGCTGTGTTCGAAGCTACCCCTTATACCTGTGAAGCCAGACCTGGGCCCTGAAGGTGGCTGTACGTCCGTTGACCACCTTTGTGTAGGGGGGGTACGAGGGATACGACTGCCGCCAGTAATTCCAGGCGGGCTGTGCACAACTCTGTTGGTTCGAGGTATTGTATAAGGCGGCGCTGGACGGCGGCGAGGTGGAAGTGTGACAGGCGGACCTAAAGCCTCTACTTCTTTCTGCGTAATTTTCATTGGCTGAATAATCGGGCCTACTCAATACTGGGCCAGTAAACAAGCACCAGTGGCGGGATATTAATTGCGTTGGTCTTACGACAGCCTTCTTAAGTTTATTGGCATGACATTAGCACTGCCGAATAACAAGTGGCACCACCTCTGTTGGGTGGGGCTAACGAATCCGCGGGCGGCGCTTTTATGGCCTGAGTCTGTCTTGCCTCCCGCCGAGGCTAGTCTGTCCTTCTCTGTCAATAATAATACGAGCAATATAATAATATATTTTAATGCAGTGAAAGTTTATGTTTGAGTTGGAAACAGCCGCGAAGCTGAATCCTGCGGCAGAGATCCTCACGGATTTTCTGCGGCTAGGGCTTACCAAACCCTTACTGGCAGCGTTTGGCCTGCTGCTTCTCGTCCAGTTGTTTATCTTGGGACGTAAGATCCAATTTTTGACGTTGTTGAATTCAAGACGTCAGTCTTCAGTTTTGTAGATCCGCAGTCCTCAGTTTTGTGAATGTGCAACCTGGGAATTTGTAGGAGGGTTGCATCCGCCCTGCTTCAGCAGGCAGCTCCGATGGACAAGGAACAGGCATGGTTATCATAGTCTGTGGACAGCATTTTAACTTTGAAATAGAAGAAGAACATCTCAGCTATGCTTTCACAAAACTAAAAAAGAATTTATGTTTTGTAAAAGGATAATATAAAAATTAAAATATAAAATTTTAAAAGAATAGATGATAAAATAAGTTTGTAAAGTATTACACTATGGAATAAACTTGGAGCTTAAAACATAAAATACATATACAATAATAAATTTACCTCTGGGGGTATATTAAGTTGCCTGGGTTGGTAATTTTACTCAAACACACTGCGCTCGTAATGACTAAAAAGGAAAAGAGCATGCAGTTATAAAAAAAAGAATTTTTTTTTTTTTTTTTAAAAATTAAATATTTTTTCTTTTCTTTTTTATTAAAATTTAACTATCTCTGGGTATTTGAATTTGAATTTTTCTTTATTAAATATTTACCAGAGAAGGGTAAGAAGGCTGCTATGCCAACATAAAATATCAGGTACAGCACAACAAACATCTAAATTGAATAATATGTTTAGGCTAAGATTTTAATGATATAAAATTAATGATAAAAAAATACATTTTTGTTTGATTATTACCTAATAGGTACACAGTTAACTTGATTCTTATGCAACCAAGCACTTCTTGCAATAAGATAGATTAATTTAATGCAGCTACACAATCTTTCATATGGCAGTCACATTCTAAATTAATAACAAAATTTGATAATTGATCAATTGAATTAAAAATTAAGGAATTTTTGTATTACATTTTTTTATAAGAAAGCTTACTTTTCATTTTCCTCCTTGGTCTTGAGCCAGCTATGGAACATGAGGTGGCTACACGGAGTTAAAAATTGAATTATCTTTCTGAAATGGTTTGATAAGTTTTAAAATTTTGCTTAATATTTTTTGTAATTTAAACAGAAAGAAAGAAAATATATAAAATAATTTTACTATAACATCTTCATGGTACAGGCAGGATTACAGGTACAGATGAATAGTTGACCAGGAGGGGTACTCGTTTTCTTTCCTTAACATTGAATTTTTTAGGTTTGTGGCTTAGCCAGCACAATGGTTAGATTCTTTGCAGGGTTATAAACACAGGGAAATAAAAACAACCCAATGCTCGTTAGGTATTTTATGGGAAAGCATTGGATAATTTATAATTTACTAGGAACATTAAATTCTATTACCTTTTTGTATTTTCTTCACTTTAAATCTTATTATTAAATAATGTTTATGTAATTTTGTTACATAAGTTTCTTTTATATTACATTCAACTTTTGCAAAATCAAGATGCAAATTATTTAAGAACTGGGATTATTTTGTACATACGTAGCACAGCTTATCCTTTAATATTTAGCTGTAAAACAATGAAGAAGGAAGAAAATGTTGTTATACTTTCAGTATCTGTAATCATTAAATAATAATGATCATAAAAAACAAAAACTTTTTGAGAAAGAAAATGCAATAACGATTTTTATTTTCAATAGGTTAAGTTAGGTTAGGTTTGGGGGGGGGGGGGCACCAATGGGTGAGGTTGTGGTTTTAGGGCAGTTTAGAGCCACCCGCAGGGGCAAAGATGTTTTTTTTTAAATTAAGAAGGCTTAAAATTTAAAACAGCTTATCTCGGCTAATAAATAGAAAATAAGATAAAAATCGGTTGTCCAAACCCAAGGAGCCTAAGGCCCTTGGATATCAGATATCTATTTTATCATTTTTATTTTGATATTTGTGGAAAATTGTCTTTAATTTAATACCATACATGATTTTTTCAGTATGGCAGAGACCCGATATAAATCCAGCGGATGTTAATCGGTTTCTACGCCAAACTGGAAATGAAACTCTAGTTGCTAACTTTGTTCCTATTTTGTAGGCGAAACCTTTCAATATCTCCAGCGAGAACAAAGGACAGGGACGCTTTTCATTTTCCTGACAGTAATAAGAAACATAAACATAAACATAGACCTAGGTAATATATCTATTTATCTATCACTAGCGGCTACGCCACTAGAGGCCTGACCTTGAGGAGGGGGGAGTTGAATCCCAAAACCCATTTTTTTTAAATTTAGATTTTTAAGAAAAAAGTTAGACACATTTTTTTGGGTTGGTGAGGGGGGTCGACCACCCCAAAAAAACATTTCAATTTTTAGTTTAAAAAAATGTATTTTTTAAGGGGCGATTTCTCTTGGGAGGGTGGTGGTACCCTCCCCAAAAAATAGTTATAAACCTTCCCGTGACCTATGAGAAGCTACCCTATTAAGGAGAACCCGATAGGTTTAGATGTTAGTGATATCATTCGGTACAGACAGACAGACACACATCCTGTTACTTTATTATAAGAATTATTATCTTTTTTTTTAAATTTCTATTTAACTACATTTATTTAACTATATATCTATATAATCCCCTAACCAGAAAGCATCATTTAATTAAACTATTTATCTAACTAGGACCCAAAGCCCCAAAAATCCCGTTGGAGGTATCTATTCCTCGAAGGTTTTAGCTATCTATCTATATTGAATCTACCAAGCTACCTATCTAGCTAGGACCCTCAAGCCTAAACGCTTTGAGTGAAGGTATCCATTTACCAAAGTCTTTAGCTATCTATCTATCGAGGACCCGAAGTCCCAAAGCTCCAGGAGGATGTATCTATTACTCGAAGGCTAGAGCTATCCATCTATCTATCTTTAATCTACCTAGCTATCTATCTATCTATCTTTAATCTACCTAGCTATCTATCTATCTAGGACCCCAAGCCCAAAAGCTCTGATTGAAGGTATTTATTTCTCGAAGGCTTTTGCTATCTATCTATCTAGAATCTACCTAGCTATCTATCTATCTAAGACCCCGAGCCCCAAGGCTCCATGTGGAGGTATCTATTCCTCGAAAGCTATAGCTATCTATATATCTTGAATCTACCTAACTATCTATATATCTAGGACCCCAAGCCCCAAAGCTCCAGGTGGGGGGATTTATTCCTCGAAGGCTTTAGCTATCTATCTATCTAGAATCTACCTATCTATCTATCTATCGAGGACCCGAAGTCCCAAAGCTCTAGTCGGATGTATCTATTCCTCGAAGGCTAAAGCTATCTATCTATCTATCTTGAATCTACCTAGCTATCTATCTATCTAGAACCCCCAAGCCCCAAAGCTCCGGGAGGATGTATCTATTCCTCGAAGGCTTTATCTATCTATCTATCTTGAATCTACCTAGCTAACTATCTATCTAGGACCCCAAGCCCAAAAGCACCAGAAGGGGGGATTTATTTCTCGAAGGCTTTTGCTATCTATCTATCTTGAATCTACCAAGCTACCTATCTATCTAGGACCCCAAGCCCCAAAGCTCCAGTTGGGGATCTATCTATCTTGAATCTACCTAACTGTCTATCTTTCTAGGACCCAAAGCCCAAAAGCTCTGAGTAAAGGTATCTATTCCTTGAAGGCTTTAGCTTTCCATCTATCTTGAATCAACCTAGCTATCTATCTATCTAGGACCCCGAGCCCCATGGCTCCAGGTGGAGGCATCTATTCCTCGAAAGCTACAGCTATCTATCTATCTTGAATCTACCTAGCTATCTATCTAGGACCCCAAGCCCAAAAGCTCTGAGTAAAGATATCTATTCCTCGATGTCTTTAGCCATCTATCTATCTTGAATCTACCTAGCTACCTATCTATCTAGGACCCCAAGCCCAAAAGCTCTGAGTGAAGGTTTCTATTCCTCAAAGGCTTTAGCTATCTATCTATCTTGAATCTACCTAGCTACCTATCTAATTAGGACCCCAAGTCCCAAAAGCTCTGAGTGAAGGTATCTATTCCTCGAAGGCTTTAGCTTTCCATCTATCTTAAATCAACCTAGCTATCTATCTATTTAGGACCCCAAGCCTAAAAGCTCCAGGTGGAGGTATCTATTCCTCGAAAGCTATAGCTATCTATCTATAGTTAATCTACCTAGCTATCTATCTATCTAGGACCCCAAGCCCCAAAGCTCCAGGTGGTGGGATCTATTCCTCGAAGGCTGGATCTAAATCCTTTGATGAGCTTGATGACATTCTCTGTGATAAAGGTAAATTTCTGCAAAATGAACACAGTAATAGTGTCTGACTGATTATGACGTAACAAAAAAATAGCCAATGAGAGGCCACTATAAATTTTACCATTGATCAATAACGGCCTCTCATTGGCTAATTTTTTTTTGTTACGTCATAATCAGTCAGACACTATTACTGTGTTCCTGCAAAATACTTAAAAAATTTGAAGATCTTTATGTTCCTATAAAGAAATGACGTCATGCAATACAAATGACCAATGATAAGCCAATACACAGACTAAAGTATTAATGGCAGGTCAGTACAATTTTTTGGGGGGTAATGGTAGGCCAATATGACATCATTTTTTATAGACAAGATAAAGAACTTCAAAATTTTTACGAAAATGCATCAACCGAATTTCCTTTCGTTGTAAAAAGTACTGAACATTTATTATATGAACCTATTCTAAGTTTATTGATTGTCCGTTTTGTTTGTCTCTTTGAAATTAACTCTTTTATGTTCATATATTCTATATATTTACTGTTTAACTATAAAAATCTGTAATATTGATTGCTTTGTTTTTACGAAGAGGTTTGGTTTTTTGCTGTTCTTATTTATGCTTAAAGTCCATTTTAATAGGTTGAGCTTTCCCAAAACTTGCAATCTGAACAAGAACAATAGTAAGCTTTGTAGTAGACCTATTGCTGCAGCCATTTTAGAGATTTTAAGTTATAAACTAAACTCTATAACTACTTTATACAATGAAATAAATTCAGCGATCTAAAGGGATAAGACTATGGCCGATGTACATCCCCAACGATAATACACAAAATTTCCCCATCTTTAGATTACAATTAGTTGTTGAGTCGTTTAGACGCTTAATAAATTTAATTAACCAACCAATCAAATTTTTTTAAAAAGTTGTTAATCCAACGAATAAGAAATTTTGGGGACTAGTGTAATAAACAGCCCAACATCACTGGATAAAATGCTAAAGTAAAATATGTTTTTTTACCCAAAAACCCTGTAAAGAAAATATGTATTTTATTTGAAAGAAATTGTTAGAAATAGAAATGATAATCCCCTTGCTCCTTTTACTTACTTTTCTGCCAGATAAAAAGAAAGATTTAGATAGTATCCGAGATATTTCATATGAGCCTTTTGCATTTTACAAAGAAAAAAATCAGGGCTCGGCAGCCGCGCGTCAGTCGCGACGAAGCCTCAAATTTAAACCCGTTTGGATGCTTTGAAATTTTTATTATTGGTCTTGTTCAATTGATTTTTAAACAGCTGACGCGCGGCTACCGAGCTCTAGAAAAAAATATATTACATTGTATTATAAAAAACAAGGATGGCAATATCCTTAAAAGACAACTCGATAAATGAGCAATAACAATATTGGAAGGCTAATATGTTTACTATGACGTCCATTCTACTCTTGTAATCTCATTTCAATACGTAAGACAGACAGCCGGACTGACAGACGGACTTATGGACACAAATGAAATGTAGAAATGTTACTTTTTAATAAAAAGTGGTCTTTTCTTTCTATCCGTAAAGAGAGCGTAAAGAGAGACATATAGTTGAAGCAAAAGTTTTTCTATAAATTTCAAAGTTTTTTTGCCTCTCATTTCATCTATATTCTTATCTCTAGCTAATTCTTTTTATCTACCTATTTCATATATGTATTAAATTGATATTTAGTTAGTTAATAAATTTTCAACTAACGACTGCGCCCTAGAGACTCTATATTAAAATAAACTAGGAAGGGCATAGAAATAGCCTAAACCCATCTAAGGACCTATAAGAGACTGATATATTTAAACTTTCATATAATGATCTTTCAATTAAATTCTTTAACTTTCTATCTTAATAAAGACAATATCTATCTATCTATGTATGTATGTTGGTATTTCTTTATATTTAAAAAGTTTTCTACTTGTCACTTTCAGATCCTACTCAAAAACTCAGCATTCAAACATTTTACCCAAAATCTATCCGAAATGAGCAATACAATGTAGACTAGATGATATTTGATTCAAGTGATGATTTTGGAAAGTAACAGGATGTGTATCTATATGTCTGTTTGTACCGAAGGATCTCGCTATCCGTCATCATTCTCCTTTACAGTGTAGCTTCTCATAGATCCTGGGAAGGTTTATAACTATTTTTTTTTTTTTTGGAGGGGGGAGGGGGGTACCACCACCCGTCAATAATAAATCGCCATTAGAAAAAAATACCCCCCCCCATTAAACAAAAAAACACATGAATTAAAGTTGATGGGGGGGGGGGCGCCTTCTTCCCCCCCAAGTAGAAGTGTGTGTTTAAAGAAAAGATTAATTTCAGGGAAGCTTCACGGAAGCCCTTGAATGTTTTAGGCTATTTTTAAAATTATGTCTTGGTTGGTTTTAGTCTACTTTTAGCACACTTTCCTTCCAGTACCCATACAGAGTCGTTGGTTTACTAAAAACTTATCCTTTAAAACTTGACTCAAATTTTTTGGAGTTTTGGAGAAACATTGATATTAAAAATTCTTTACCCATCGGACATCTGAATTCTTTTACAATACTTTTACAACGTGGAAAAAAGCAGAAGAAAACAAAGTTTTGACGTTGTTGATAAAATATGTCTAAAACAAAAAGTTTTTTTTCTTCTCTTAAATTCCTTTTTTTTATATAGTCCCACTTTAATTGAAATTACGATTATAATGAAGCTTTTTATAGTGCCTATAAGAAATAACATCATACTGGCCTACGATTGGTCAATTAAGATGTATACTGGCCTGCCATTGGTATTTAACTCTGTGTATTTGCCTATCATTTGTCATTTGTAATTCAAATTACGATTTTGGTGAAGCTTTTTATAGTGCCTATATGAAATAACGTCATACTGGCCTACGATTGGTCAATTAAGATGTATACTGGCCTGCCATTGGTATTTTACTCTGTGTATTTGCCTATCATTTATCATTTGTAATTAAAATAACGATTTTGGTGAAGCTCTTTATAGTGCCTATAAGAAATAACGTCATACTGGACTACGATTGGTCAATTAAGATGTATACTGGCCTGCCATTGGTAATTTACTCTGTGTATTTGCATATAATTCGTCATTTGTATTGTAAGACATATTTTTTTTGTTAGGCACTATAAAGAGCTTCATAATGATTCTAGATAATATTTTAGGTAGGAAAGATGTAGAGGATCCCCGCAGGGCTCTGAGTAGTTTATCAACTGTAGATATGACCTCTGCTACTAGAGAACTTTCTCCAGGTATAATTGGTTAGGTAGATAACATATATAAGATCCCACAGGGCTTTGGTTAGGTAGATGTCATGCATAGAACCCCACAGAGCTATGGTTAAGTAGATAGCAAACATAGGATTCCACAGGGCTCTTGTTAGGTACATAACATGCATAGTATCCCCACAAGGTTATGGTTAGGTAGATAACATAAAAAGGATCCCCGCAGGGCTCTGAGTAGTTTATCAACTGTAGAAATAACCTCTGCCACTAGAGAACTTTCTCCAGGTATAACTGGTTAGGTAGATAACATATATAGGATCCCCACAAGGTTATGGTTAGGTAGATAACATAGATAGGATCCCCGTAGGGCTCTGAGTAGTTTATCAACTGTAGAAATAACCTCTGCCACTAGAGAACTTTCTCCAGGTATAACTGGTTAGGTAGATAACATATATAGGATCCCCACAAGGTTATGGTTAGGTAGATAACATACATAGGATCCCCACAGGGTTATAGTTAGGTAGATAACATACATAGGATCCAACAGGGCTCTGAGTAGTTTATCAACTGTAGATATGACCTCTGCAACAAGAGAACTTTCTCCAGGTATAACTGGTTAGGTAGATAACATACAAAGGATCCAACAGGGCTCTGAGTAGTTTATCAACTGTAGATATGACCTCTGTCACTAGAGAACTTTCTCCAGGTATAACTGATTAGGTAGATAACATACATAGGATCCCCACAAGATTATGGTTAGGTAGATAATATACATAGGATCCCCACAAGGTTATGGTTAGGTAGATAACATACATAGGATCCAACAGGGCTTTGAGTAGTTTATCAACTGTAGATATGACCTCTGCCACTAGAGAACTTTCTCCAGGTATAATTGGTTAGGTAGATAACATAAATAGGATCCCCACAGGGTTATGGTTAGGTAGATAACATACAAAGGATCCCCGCAAGGCTCTGAGTAAATTATCAACTGTAGATATGACCTTTGCTACTAGAGAACTTTCTCCAGGTATAATTGGTTTGGTAGATAACATACAAAGGATCCAACAGGGCTCTGAGTAGTTTATCAACTGTAGATATGACCTCTGCTACTAGAGAACTTTCTCCAGGTATAATTGGTTTGGTAGATAACATGCAAAGGATCCAACAGGGCTCTGAGTAGTTTATCAACTGTAGATATGACCTCTGCAACAAGAGAACTTTCTCCAGGTATAACTGGTTAGGTAAATAACATACAAAGGATTCCCGCAGGGCTCTGAGTAGTTTATCAACTGTAGATATGACCTCTGCTACTAGAGAACTTTCTCCAGGTATAACTGATTAGGTAGATAAAATACATAGGATCCCCAAAGGTATATAGTTAGGTAGATAAAATACATAGGATCCCCAAAGGTATATAGTTAGGTAGATAAAATACATAGGATCCCCAAAGGTATATAGTTAGGTAGATAAAATACATAGGATCCCCAAAGGTATATAGTTAGGTAGATAAAATACATAGGATCCCCACAAGGTTATGGTTACGTAGATAACATAAAAAGGATCCCCGCAGGGCTCTGAGTAGTTTATCAACTATAGAAATAACCTCTGCCACTAGAGAACTTTCTCCAGGTATAATTGGTTTGGTAGATAACATGCATAGGATCCCCACAAGGCTCTGAGTAAATTATCAACTGTAGATATGACCTTTGCTACTAGAGAACTTTCTCCAGGTATAATTGGTTTGGTAGATAACATACAAAGGATCCAACAGGGCTCTGAGTAGTTTATCAACTGTAGATATGACCTCTGCTACTAGAGAACTTACTCCAGGTATAATTGGTTTGGTAGATAACATACAAAGGATCCAACAGGGCTCTGAGTAGTTTATCAACTGTAGATATGACCTCTGCCACTAGAGAACTTTCTCCAGGTATAATTGGTTTGGTAGATAACATACAAAGGATCCCCGCAAGGCTCTGAGTAAATTATCAACTGTAGATATGACCTTTGCTACTAGAGAACTTTCTCCAGGTATAATTGGTTTGGTAGATAACATATAAAGGATCCAACAGGGCTCTGAGTAGTTTATCAACTGTAGATATGACCTCTGCTACTAGAGAACTTACTCCAGGTATAATTGGTTTGGTAGATAACATACAAAGGATCCAACAGGGCTCTGAGTAGTTTATCAACTGTAGATATGACCTCTGCCACTAGAGAACTTTCTCCAGGTATAATTGGTTTGGTAGATAACATACAAAGGATCCCCGCAAGGCTCTGAGTAAATTATCAACTGTAGATATGACCTTTGCTACTAGAGAACTTTCTCCAGGTATAATTGGTTTGGTAGATAACATACAAAGGATCCAACAGGGCTCTGAGTAGTTTATCAACTGTAGATATGACCTCTGCTACTAGAGAACTTACTCCAGGTATAATTGGTTTGGTAGATAACATACAAAGGATCCAACAGGGCTCTGAGTAGTTTATCAACTGTAGATATGACCTCTGCTACTAGAGAACTTTCTCCAGGTATAATTGGTTTGGTAGATAACATGCAAAGGATCCAACAGGGCTCTGAGTAGTTTATCAACTGTAGATATGACCTCTGCAACAAGAGAACTTTCTCCAGGTATAACTGGTTAGGTAAATAACATACAAAGGATTCCCGCAGGGCTCTGAGTAGTTTATCAACTGTAGATATGACCTCTGCTACTAGAGAACTTTCTCCAGGTATAACTGATTAGGTAGATAAAATACATAGGATCCCCAAAGGTATATAGTTAGGTAGATAAAATACATAGGATCCCCAAAGGTATATAGTTAGGTAGATAAAATACATAGGATCCCCAAAGGTATATAGTTAGGTAGATAAAATACATAGGATCCCCACAAGGTTATGGTTAGGTAGATAACATAAAAAGGATCCCCGCAGGGCTCTGAGTAGTTTATCAACTATAGAAATAACCTCTGCCACTAGAGAACTTTCTCCAGGTATAATTGGTTTGGTAGATAACATGCATAGGATCCCCACAAGGCTCTGAGTAAATTATCAACTGTAGATATGACCTTTGCTACTAGAGAACTTTCTCCAGATATAATTGGTTTGGTAGATAACATACAAAGGATCCCCGCAAGGCTCTGAGTAGTTTATCAACTGTAGATATGACCTCTGCTACTAGAGAACTTTCTCCAGGTATAATTGGTTTGGTAGATAACATACAAAGGATCCAACAGGGCTCTGAGTAGTTTATCAACTGTAGATATGACCTCTGCTACTAGAGAACTTACTCCAGGTATAATTGGTTTGGTAGATAACATACAAAGGATCCAACAGGGCTCTGAGTAGTTTATCAACTGTAGATATGACCTCTGCCACTAGAGAACTTTCTCCAGGTATAATTGGTTTGGTAGATAACATACAAAGGATCCCCGCAAGGCTCTGAGTAAATTATCAACTGTAGATATGACCTTTGCTACTAGAGAACTTTCTCCAGGTATAATTGGTTTGGTAGATAACATATAAAGGATCCAACAGGGCTCTGAGTAGTTTATCAACTGTAGATATGACCTCTGCTACTAGAGAACTTACTCCAGGTATAATTGGTTTGGTAGATAACATACAAAGGATCCAACAGGGCTCTGAGTAGTTTATCAACTGTAGATATGACCTCTGCCACTAGAGAACTTTCTCCAGGTATAATTGGTTTGGTAGATAACATACAAAGGATCCCCGCAAGGCTCTGAGTAAATTATCAACTGTAGATATGACCTTTGCTACTAGAGAACTTTCTCCAGGTATAATTGGTTTGGTAGATAACATACAAAGGATCCAACAGGGCTCTGAGTAGTTTATCAACTGTAGATATGACCTCTGCTACTAGAGAACTTACTCCAGGTATAATTGGTTTGGTAGATAACATACAAAGGATCCAACAGGGCTCTGAGTAGTTTATCAACTGTAGATATGACCTCTGCTACTAGAGAACTTTCTCCAGGTATAACTGATTAGGTAGATAACATACATAATAATCTTCAAAATTTAGATTTATGATATTTTAATGATTTTTTTTTGTCTTTTTAGGAGGTGAAGGCTTAACTGGCCATAATGACCATAGGCGGAATCACAAAAACCAACTAGACACAAGGAAATCCCTTTTTTTAGATTTATAAGAAAAAATTTTGAATCAATAGGAATAGTTGTTTATTACATAGTATTTTAGACAGCCTTCCGCGGATATTACAATGAAAAATGTAAGATAAACAAAACTGGTATCAATTTAATGATTTGTATTTTAATATTCGTGGAATACGATTCTATACATGATTTTTTAATATGGCTGAGAACCGGTTCTGATTCAGCGGATATTAGTCCGTTTCGAGGCCATACTGGAAATGTTAATTCAGTTGTAGAGTTGTTAGGCAAATACTTTTATTAGTGGATGATAATATCCATAAGTAGCGAAACATAAAAACAGATGGATAGACAAAGTAAGTTTTGAAAAGTCGCCCACACTCAATTTTCTATTTCAGTTTTAAAAAGAAATAGAAATTTTTTTTGTAGGTTGGGTCATTTTTTATGTGCGATTTCTCTTGGTAGGGTGGTGATAACCTCCTTTAAAATAGTTATAATCCTTTCCGTTACCTATGAGAAGCTACATTTTATGGGAGAATCATATCGGTTCAGTGGTTAGCGATATCCTTAAGTACAGAAAGAGAGACAGACACCGATTTAGTTACTTTTATATAAGGAATAGCGTCTACGCCCCTATAGGCCTCTAGCGATTTTTCTTTGGAGGGAGGTGATACCCTTCCACCCAAATAGCTATAAACCTTCCAAGGAACCTACGAGATACTTACTCTGTAAAGTAGAACCATACCGGTTCAGTTGTTAGAGATCTTAGGTAAAGACAGACAAACAGAGAGACAGAAATCCTTTTTATATAATTATTAGATGAAATTATAATTTTAACTAACAAAGGTTTAAACTGTACAGACATTCCTGTGATGGAATCCTCTCATCTGATTCAAACAATTCCTTCTGGTCCTCGTCCTGTCAGAGCAGGAGTGAGTGCCAGCAGTGTGTTATCAATAGTATGAGTAATAGGTAAGCATAATCATGGGGTGCTACCAGTTCTGGTCCTCCTCCTGTCAGGGCAGGAGTGAGTGCCAGCAGTGTGTTATCAATAGTATGAGTAATAGGTAAGGATAATCATGGGGTGCTACCAGTTCTGGTCCTCCTCCTGTCAGAGCAGGAGTGAGTGCCAGCAGTGTGTTATCAATAGTATGAGTAATAGGTAAGGATAATCATGGGGTGCTACCAGTTCTGGTCCTCCTCCTGTCAGAGCAGGAGTGAGTGCCAGCAGTGTGTTATCAATAGTATGAGTAATAGGTAAGGATAATCATGGGGTGCTACCAGTTCTGGTCCTCCTCCTGTCAGAGCAGGAGTGAGTGCCAGCAGTGTGTTATCAATAGTATGAGTAATAGGTAAGGATAATCATGGGGTGCTACCAGTTCTGGTCCTCCTCCTGTCAGAGCAGGAGTGAGTGCCAGCAGTGTGTTATCAATAGTATGAGTAATAGGTAAGGATAATCATGGGGTGCTACCAGTTCTGGTCCTCCTCCTGTCAGAGCAGGAGTGAGTGCCAGCAGTGTGTTATCAATAGTATGAGTAATAGGTAAGCATATAAGGGAGGGAGGGGACAATAGGCACTAGTCTCCAAAGTTTTATGATTACTCTTTCTTATTCGTTGGCTTAACAACTTTGGGATATTTTATTAAATTTTGATTGGTTATTTAATTAAGTTGAGTGTCCAAACGTTTCAACCACTAATTGTAATCTACAGAAGTGGTCATTTTTGTATATTAGCATTGGGGATGTAAAAAAATGTATCAGCCATTGTCTTATCCCTTAAAATCCCTGATAACCATCACGATGAACCATATATGTTTTATATTTCTAGACCGTTTTCTGATTTAAAAATATTTTTGCTATTAGTCTATTGGATGTTCATTCTGTGTGCTAACTTTATACATTGACATTAATTCATTTTTTAAGATTTATTGTTTGCTTGACTTTATCGCAACATTTGATAGTCACTTCATTGATATTTAATTTATAGTCTTTTATTTTCTGTTAATTCTACAAAATATTAAAATCTTTCAACTGATTAACTTTTGATTATCATATCATTATGTAAAATACAATTTTTCCCAAATTTAATATTCCAGATTTAGAATATTGTAAAGTGGGAGGCTTCTCTCTCTCGAGTCTTTTCAATATATTCTGACAACAGGGGTTAAGGGATATGTCAATGGGAAATTAAAATAAAACAAAACAGATACAGAAAGAGAAAAGAGAGAGATAGAGAAAGATAGGTAGAAAGATAATATGAGCAAAAAAGGAGAGAGAAAAAAAGAGAGGGAGAAAAAGAGGGAGCAAGAGGAAAAGAGAGAAAGAGATGAATAATAGAGATCGATAAAGAAAGCGAGTCAGGGCGAAATAAAGAAATTACCATAGGGACTAAATTCCTTTTTAGGAACTTTGAATCTTTTAGTTACAGACAGGCAGACAGTCTTTTAGATGCATTAAAAATCAAAATTGTATTGTAGTTGCGACTCTAAGAATCATAGTAATTTATAATAATAACCTACCCTTTCTTACCCCATATAAATATCACTCTATGCTTACTAAAGGATACTTAAACTTAATAATCAAGTTTATACCATAATGTTATATTCAATTTTATTATTTTATCATAGCTTAGTAGCGGCTACGCCACTAGAGGCCTCTAGGAGCACTTTTAGTTTAAAAGAAAAAGAAACAATTTTTAGCGACTTGGCTATAATTTCGATACTATTGGTTGATCTTCAAAGACCTAATTAAAATTTGGCACAGGGTTTCGGGGTGGAGACATACATTTATTTAACCCCTTCCTCCTCTATTGTTTTACTTTAATGTTAAAATAGCCTACGACCACTTTTAAGTCTCAAATAAAATATATTTAAATAGAAAGATAAACCTATTTGTTTGATGTTTAAAGTAAACTAATTTGTTTGTTAGGTGTATGTAATTATAAAATTAGTTTGTATTAAGTATAATTAAATCAAATAATTAACACAACAACAATAAAACTTGTTAAAGTCAGGTAAACAAGGATCACAACATACAAACAAGGATGACAACATTCATAAAAGTGAAGCTCTTAAACGGTAGGACAAACGAATTAACACTTGTAGAGTATCATAATTGAAGCAGAATATAAATGTATAAGTCTAAACTAAATTGTAAGTAAATTAATTGAAAAAAACTGCTCACATACAAACGTTTTTTTAGATCGTACCTAACTACTACAGGAATAGCCAATTTTAAGATGACTATATTAACGATAATAAAAGAAAAGCTTCGCTTTAGAAAGAGAAACTTAATAATTTAAACAAAATAGAAGGGTTAAAAATTGTAAAAACTGTTTAAATTTTGCAAAAAAATTTCTGTTTAGCATGCTGTCATTGATTCAATGAATAACATAATGTAAACTAAAAGCTTTTTAAAATATTACTACTACATGTTCTATGTATACTGATAAACAAGTAAACAATTTTGTTTATCTTTCTAAAGCATGCTTTCTGTTTGGTAAGTTAACAAGTAATGTAACATAATTTTTTGGTGCTTTCATTCAAATCTATTTCTTGACCACCAAACCCCCCTTATTTTCAAGTTTTGAAGAAAACAAATTGCAGGGCCCTGTCGGAAATTTTCCTGCGGGACCTCTGTAATCTTTACCTAACATAACCTCAAATTGCTTCTTATATTAAACTAGCGGCTTCGCCCCTAGCCTCTAGGGGCTTTGCCCCAAGAGGTGATAAAAAAAATTAATATTTATTGTTTTTAGTGAGAGAATGTTGCTATTCTTTCATTCAAAATAAATGCTGGAATAAAAAATATTTTTTACCAAAGGACCTAGGAAATCTTCAGCAAATATAAAAAAAAAAAAAAAAAAAAATGGGGGGGGGATTTTTTTGTTTTTGGGGGGGTTGGGGGTGTCCCACCCCCCAAGAAAATAGCTTAAAACCACCACAGGACCAATAGGTATATACCCTGAAGAGTAGAATCCGATCGGTTCGGTGGTTACCGAGATCTTAAGGGACAAACAGACAGACGAACGGACAGACGGTCAGACGGACAGACAGACATCGTTCTACTTTGTATTATAGATAAACTACCCTTAATTAACAACAATATAAGTAACCATAACAAGACAAGGCCTTTTAACTGTTTTGGCTATTTATGACTTATTGTTGTTTTATTAGACTAACCGATTATAAGAGCTACTTTATGTATTAAATATTTATGCTTATCGATTTTTAAAATTTATTACTCTGTTGCTTTTAAGTATTCACAAACAGGGATCTAAAGGGATAAGACAATGGCCGATAAATTGATGTACATCCCCAATGATGATAAACACAACTAACCCTAATATTTGAATTATTTGTTGAAACGTTTGAACACAAATCTTACTTAACCAACTAATCAAAAAAGTTCCTGAAGTTGTTAAGTCAACCAATACGAAAAAAACGTTATATCAAAACTTTGGGGACTAGTGTAATAAACCGGCAATTGTCCCCTCTCTCTCTGATACAGAAATGCTTTTAGAATATTAAGCTTATATAACAACTTAACAAGGACAATCAAGTCTATAAGTGGCACAGCTAGCACTAGTAGGGTAAATAAGTTTAAAGGGAAAAGAAGAGATAACTATAATACAGAAAATTTTAAGAAATATTTTTTTTAATCAAAGAAATGTTGTTTTTAAACAGATATCTCTCAATAAAGATATTTTTTATTGTAAAAATCGGGAGAAGGGGTTGTAAAACACAAGAAAATAGCTTAAAACCATACCGACCAGTAAGGATATTCCCTAAAAAAACACCGGATTCGGATTTGTAAGCTTATGACAGACGGATGGACGTTCTAATTTGTATAATAGAATAAATAATCTAAAAAATTTACAACTCAATTAATACATATATGTTTATTAAGATCTCTAAACGTGTCCTGTGATAATGATGAGTCAACAAACCGGTTTATATCCCAGAAGCAGTACAAACGGAAGATTCGGCGGGAGAGTCCTGGCCCTGATAAATATTCTACTCTTGATCCAAAGCTAGAAAGAAAATTAGGTAATTTAAATTAAATTTAATATTATTTTATTTTTCTGTAATCAATATATTTTGTATTATATTTTTCATCTTTATTACTAAGCCTTTTTTACTTTTTTTCCATTTTTACACCTCTTTGTTTCATTTTCTCTTTTATTGTTATTCTCTATCTCTTTTTCTATTTCTCTCTCTTCCTATTTATATTTATGTAACTCATTTTTTTCATTTATATTTTTTCTTTTTTCCCTTTTTTATTACTTTAATATTTATCAGCTTTTATTCACTTTTTTTCTTTTTTTTTACTAAATTTTGATTCTTTTAAAACTTATTTACAAGGTTTTTTTTCATTAACCGCTATGGGGTAAATGTGACTTTACAGTAATTATTCAAGACAGACGGCTGTTTTTTATGAAGATCAACTATACCACGTTGTGTAATTTACACTGTGTCCGTCCGTAAATATAAAAATACATGAGAATTGTTTCGTAATGGAAGGTTTTGCGATTTTTCTATAATATATTTCTATTCTTGATTTTAACAAATGTTCTTTAAATCTTCTTGTCAACTATTTATTTATGTTGTCATCCTTGTTTCGACCTCTCTTTTGCCTCTGAAAAAATTGTATTTTACCTACATAGTTTTCGGGTATAGTCCCTTTCGTGGGTACGCAACTTTAAGGGGCAATTCGTCATATTTTAAAAATGGCGTTATTTTGGTTAGGTTAGATTATATTGGGTTAGGTGATTGCCCGCAGGGTTATAGCCTGACGCAAGGGCTATAAATAGGAGAAAAGCTACTGTGAAAATACGAAGAAACGCCCCTTCGTTGCCACGAAAGAGACTATACCCCAAATTTTTATACAATATAATTTGCAGGTAGCCGACGGTCAAGTGAGAAGAGTACAGGTGGCCTCAACACAATTCTAGTTTCTAAAACAACATATAAACTTAGACCTGTTCAAAACCATCATTCTGATTTAGATTCGGCAGGTTCGTGACTATTTTTTATATAAGGGAGGGTGAATCAACTTAGAGATACCATAAAACAAAGTGTTCAGTACATTTACAAACTTCCTAAAAGGTTAAAAAGATAGCTTCCTAAGACTAATTAACATTAGTACGAAACTCGTAGGTGTTATTATTAGTCTAAAGCATTATAGGATATTTTCTCATAGAATATTTATATTTTTGCTAAAATATTGTTTTATGGCATATTATTATGAAAAGAATGGACTTTGGAAAAAAAACAAAGTAGTGGGGTTCGTCTTATCTTCTTAGAAGCTTTTGATAGGTTATTTTAAATGTTAATGATTGCCCTGCATGGTTATAGCCCCCCGTAGGGTCAATAAAAAGGAGAATAGCTACTGTGAAAATACGACGAAACCCGCTACTTCGTTTTCTTTCCACGATACAAAATAATACCTAATGTATTAAACGTAAAAGGTTTTTACCGAACAAAACTTGTTTTAATAAATATGTAAAATCTCAGGTGAAGAAACGTATGAGAAAACTAATGGCACAAGCGGGCTAGGACTCGAACTTATGGAGATACCGTTAAGTCCAACACACTACGAGCAGCCTTCCACTCCGGAACACGATCCGCCGACCGCCTGGGAAGCGGAATCCGCTATTCATAGTGTGCTGAGTTTTCTACGGTCTGAGTATGCACCTGATAGGTTGCACCAGGAGACTATAACAGAATCTTGGATGCTTCTGCCCTTGGATAGGTATGTTCTTATTTATATTGACTATAGTGATCTTATAAGATACAGACATACAATTTTCAGGAACGAATTCTATATAATTTCTACTTCTCTAAATTCTATCGATAATTCAAAATCAACCCTAAATAAAAAGAAATTACCGGTTTGGTTTACACTCACAAGTGAAATAAATAGAAAGATAGATAGAAAAAAAATATTATAGATAGAAAGATAGATAAAATAACAGATATAATGATAGCTAGAAAGATAGATAGAAAGACAGAAAGAAAGGTGGGTAGAAATATGGATAGAGAGATAGATTGCTGGATAGAATGCTGGATAGAAAATTAGATAGAAAGCTGAATACTATTGTTTGTTTATTCTAACAAAGACCTGAATTTCAAAGTTCAAAACTAGAATTATCATTAATCAAACATTGCATAAAACAGTTAGGATATTAAAACTAACTTTATAGAAATTGTTAAACTTTATATTGTAATCCCTTTTATAATTCAGTTAGTTGCAAAACATATTTAACTACAGAGCCAGAATTATATTACGTACTGGTGGCTGAGCCCCAAGCATCTAAAAAATAGTCTAAAACTATCCCAGTAATTAAATTTACAATCAGAATAGCCTAAAACCATCTCATAATCTATGTGAAGCTTCCCTATTAAGAAGATCTCAATCAGTTAAGTAGTTACTGAAATCTTAAGATGCGGCCAAAAAAAAACCTTAGTACTTTATATAATAGGATGAACTTTTTAGAAATGAATGGATTGATCCCAGCAGTTTAGAGTATGAGGACAAAAGCACTTGTACCCTGTCTGACCGCAAGCTTCCACCTGGAAGAAAATTACCAGCCATACCTAAGGTATTAAGATAAATGATAAGTAGGGCTTGGCAGCCGCGCGTCAACCGCGATATATAGAGAAAAGTAAAACGACTTGATTGATAGGTTCAAATCAACAGTGTGGATTTTTTACCTGTAATAGAATTAACTATAAGCTAATAAAGCCACAAAAACAAAATATACATAAAAACTCATTTAAAAAACAATATAGAAAAAAGTATAGATTTAAGTTTATATAAGAATGCTTGATTGCCATTTAGGTCGTGTTTAAGGCTGTTATACTATTATGGATATCTCACTTGATAGTATTTTAAAATATCTTTTAAAAGCAAAGCTTTTCTATAATTATAATCGTTCACGTACATATTTAACGGATAGCTTTAACGTTAATTTAGGCAAGTTAGGATAGTCCTATCGATTTAAACTTTGAATAAGGATTCATAAAACACTTGGATACCAATTGAAATTGTAGCACCTCTATGATAACAACCATAAAGTCCTTATGAATTTATTTAAAATATGTTAATTTTTAACATTTTTGCCAAAAATTTTTCGTATGGTATAATTATTCTATTCATCTGATTTTTATAAAAACGATTCCCAGAACAAAAAGGAATAATGTAAAAATTTAAGTATGTCCTTAAAAGTTGCAATTTTGCAACAATTAACTAAAAATGTTATTTAAACTCATAAATTAATATTTTAATACTCTACAAATATTAATGTTCGTTTGTCCTACCGTCTTAATGTAGGTCTTGCTTTGATAGATATTCATCATTGTTTTTTTCAAGGATGAGAATTGCCCACAGCTGCATATAGCAACTAGTCCAGATTCTGAGGATTCCAGTCTTAGTGAGGTCGTCCTCCGTAGGCCTGATAATTGTACAGGTCAATATCTATCTATCTATCTCTTTCTTTTTGTCTATCTATCTCTTTCTTTTTGTCTATCTATCTATCCACATCTTTCTTGTTGTCTATCTATCTATCTATCCAACTTTCTGGTTGTCTATCTTTACAATTGTCTCTCTATCTATCTTTCTGGCTGTCTATACATCTGTATATTTATCCATCTTTATGGTTGTCTATACATCTGTCTATCTATCTATCTTTCTGATTGTCTACACATCTATCTATCTTTCTGGATGTCTATACATCTGTATATCTATCCATCTTTATGGTTGTCTATAAATCTATCTATCTTTCTGGTTGTCTATACATCTATCTATCTATCTATCCATCTTTCTAGTTGTCTATATATCTGCCTATCTATCCATCTTTCTAGTTGTCTATATATCTGTCTATCTATCCATCTTTCTAGTTGTCTATACATATGTCTATCTATCCATCTTTCTGGTTGTCTATACATCTCTTTATCTATCCATCTTTCTGGTTGTCTATATATCTGTTTATCTATCTATCTTTCTGGTTGTCTATACATCTGTCTATCTGTCCATCTTTCTGGTTGTCTATACATCTGTCTATCTATCCATCTTTCTGGTTGTCTATACAACTATTTTTCTATATATATTTCTGGTTGTCTATACATATGTCTATCTATCCATCTTTCTGGATGTCTATGAGTGTGCATCTAACAAAGCAATTATTTAACTATCTATCTGACTATCTATCTATCTAGATAACCACTCTGGACAGCTAACATGTGATGACAGTATCTACCAAAGCCTTGATTGGGATAAAGATGGTGGAATAGACTCGGACTCTAATAGGAATAGTTTTATACCATAATGATTTATTCCAGTATGGCTTTGAAAACGAATAAGGATATTCAGCCGTACTGAAATTTATTATAATTTTCCACGAAAACTAAAATAAAAAGCATTAAATTAAAGCCAGCCCGAGATGTTATCGTACCGTCGTACCGTATTAGAGACAGCTTTCTACTGATACAAAAAATTATATAATCAATTTCTTCACTTTTAATTGGCCTTAGGAATATGGATTTATTTTAGTTAAAAGAATATCATCTTATTTGTCATGTATAATATTGTATATAATAAGATGGATCAAGACTGGCCCTAATCCAGCGGAAGTTAATCGGATTCAAAGCTTTATTGAAACTTTTTTTTGCTTTACCCCTAGCTTTTCTGAGTAATGATAAATGAGAGCAAATACTTCAAATTTGATATATTTACTTTAATTTAAAAAATATGAAAGATATTAAAATCATTGTAATTAAATTGCAATGCAACGCGTACCTTGAATCTTCTTGAAAATGGGTGCTTTAAAACGCCATATAGACTAGATTAATTTCAATATTAAGAGGGGTTTTAATTAACTCCCCCTTAGAATAAAACTATAAAATTAGAATATCCTTGAGTAGCGACAAATCTCAGAGTTTGTCTATTTTGTCTCCTTTCGATGAAGAAGAAGAATGGTCCAAAATTTGTAAAATTATTGACTCTTTTGGACAAGGTAAATCTATCAGGGATCTAAAGGGATAAGACAATGGCCGATAAATTGATATACATCCACAATAATGATACGCAAAATTACCCCTTCTGTGGATTAAAATTAGATGCTAAAACGTTAATAAGCTCACAAAAAAAGTCTGCAAAGATGTTTTTACCAACGAATAAGAATAAGATAACGTTATTTGAAACTTTGGGGACTAGTGTAATAAACAGCCCATTGTCCCCTCTCTCTTTGAAGTTTCTTGAGTAATAGCAATAAAATTAAGGATGTGTGTTTGTCTGTCTGTTACATATGATTCTTAAAATGATAATTAAGACACCATTAACAAGGTTACTTATGTTGTATGTTTATCCGTCTTTTATGTACACTTATCTAAAAGAAAAAATGAAATACATTCAAGTTCAGTTTAAATGGGAAAAAAAAGGGCAGGTTAGATCTTCAGGAAGGGAGGGGACATAGGGCTGTTTATTAGAGTGGTTCCCTAAGTTTCATAAAAACGTTTTCTTATTCGTTGGATTACCACCATCCTTTGGGACTTTTATTGAATTTTGATTGGTTGTTTCATTAAGTTAAGTGTCCAAGCGTTTCAACCACTAACTGTAATCTACAAAAGGGGTAATATTTTGAATAATAATTATTAATGTACATCAAATTATTGGTTATTTTCGTATCCCTGGTAGATCGTAACCTAAATTTGCAGATTAAAATAAAAAACAAAATATTTTTTGTGTAAAAATTATTAAGATGTTTTCTTATTAGATATTGGTAAAGTAGCCGAACAAGCGAGTGCAAACGGCGGGACTAGTAACGGTAACGGTATCAGCACGCCCAATAATTCACCGGTCTATGATTACCCAACGCTGAAGAAACGAGAAAAGTTAACGTCAACAATTGAAGAATGGCTGAATTTCATAAATATGAATCAATATTTAGCTAGGTATATTTGTTTACTAACAAAATCTATTGGTAAGAAGTTCAACGCGACCGTGGCTCAACACGTATCGCATCCGCTCGTTATCGGGAAGGTGACAGTTTCAAATCTCGGTCCGACACCGCGTCATAAATAAAGACATTAAAAATGGTTCATACTGCTGAAGTGTCAGATGTGCAACATAAATAGTTAGAGAATAAGGAATGCCTTGGCTCAAAACAGGAGCAACTCAAATACCATGCACAGTTAGGACTTCTCACACAAATGTCGTGCAATTAAAGGTTTAGTCGTCTGATGGGTGTTGGTTACCCTGGGCGATTGAGCGAGTTGCACTGCAATTCAAAATGCAGAGTGGAGAGGACTTGTGCCCGAAGCGTCATCACGCCCCCATTCATAGTGGCCATTGACATTGTTTTAACCTAACCTAAGTTAAACAACTAAATCAGCGGCCAAAAGCTTAGGTGTAAATACTTATCTATCTAACTATTAATCTATTTATCTTAACATAAATATGTATTTTAGTTTTGAAGAGAATGGATATGATAATATCAACTATATTGGGGGAGATGTTCTTACAAAAGAAGACTTAGCTGACATTGGCATCACAAACAACAAGGCAAATTATCTAGCAAAATCTAAAAATTTTGGCCTATCTGAAAAGTTTTATTATGTGAGTGACCATTTAGAAAGAGTTAAGTAATAATAGCTTTAAAAATGCATTTTTTTCACTAATAATAATGTATTCTTGATCGATATTCAAATATAAATGACCCTTTTACAATTTGAGTGCTAGATTTATTCCTTCAAAGGATATTGCTGTTTTGATCGAGTCACTGAAGCACAGGGACAACAACTTTACATTCAGCGAAGCTGGCAAACCTGTCAATATTCCAAATAAATTAGAGGACTGGCTTCAATCTATACATTTACCGCAGGTAAATAGATAAAATCACAATCTAAAATATAGATATCAAGCTTAACATTTCTTAAACTACATAACCGATTGAGTTCTCCGTTTGAGAGGAGCTGTTATTAGGTCCCGGTAGGTAGTTTTGGCTACTTTATTTTTTCAATTAAGTCTTTATTTGGTTTTAGGCTATTTTCTGCCCTTACCACCACTTCAAATGCCAAGCGAAACAGCGTGTAGTGTACAATAAAAAATGACGTCATACAGTATAAATGACCAATAATTGGCCAGTATACAAATTTCCAATGGTCAATTACAATGTATACTGGCCTATCATTAGTCATTTGAATTGTATGACGTCATTTTTAATGGACACTGTACTCTGTTTCATTTGCTAGGGGGGAGAAAGCTGTTAATACATTTGAAGAAAATATTGAGTTCTACTCAAAGTTACACCAAAATTTGGAATACTTATGAGATCATTATTTTTTTTTACTTCCAGTATGCTGCAAATTTTCGGGATAACTTAATGACAGACATGCATCAAGTAGAAACTATTTGGGATGAAGAACTTGCCTCTATCATTGAGGTGGAGAAAGTTGGACATAGGCATCGGATGTTGCTCAGTCTTGCTGGCACTAATGGTATAAAGGTAAGATAAAGATAGATTTATATGTTGGCGTTATGCAGACAGACAGACAGAAAGACTGACAGACAACACACAGGCAGACAATTATACAGACAAACAGATAGACAGACAGGCAAACAGACAGACTGACCAACCGATCGTCAGACAGAAAGACATACAGACATATAAACAGACATAAAACAGATAAAAAGACAGACATAGAGCTTTACAGACATACGTACTAAATACAGACTGTCAGACAAACAGACAGACATAGAGACAAAAAAAGACAAACAAACAGACAGACTAATAGAAATGCAGACAGACAGACAGAAATACAGACAGATAGAAAAAAAAACACTCAGGAAGAAAGAGAGAGACTAATATAGAAAATGATAAGTTTTACAAATCCTAAACACTGGTATTTTAGGATCGACGAGGTAGAGTTCCACTAATCCAACCCCTGGATGACTCCCCAATCTTAGTTCCTTCTGGTCTACCTGTTCAAACCCCACCTAGTCCACCAGTAACTACCCAACATGTCCAAACAGAAGATCTACAAAGTCATGATAAAGAAATTCACCCCAAAGAGGAAAAGTTAGAAAAAGAAACCAGTAAAGAGCAAAAGAAAAAGGTTTCAAAAGATTTAAAATCAAGCACAAGCACTACACCATCAAAAAAGAAGACATCAACATCAAAATCTTCTAAAAAATCCTCAGACAAAGAGAGTGATCCCAACAAACAAGAGGCTAAAAAGTCAATAACACCAAGCAAAGGTGGCCTGCCTGATTTCAGCAGAAAATTGTCAGATATAAAAGCTAGGCTAAAACCTGTAGAAGATAACAAATCAAGTAAACCTATTCTAGAAGCTAAAAAATCATTAGACTCATCTATCAAAAAACCTCCTGAAATTTCAACATTCAAACCAGTCCTTCAAAGAGAACCTTCTAATTTGAAAAAGCCAGTTCCTAGTGATAATAAAGTTTCCGCAGGTCCTATTGCTCCTAGTCTGCTTTCTGAAGGACCTTTGTGTCCCATGCATGCTCATGCTAAACTTGCTAACCAAAGAAAAGTTTCCAAAGATGACCTAAAGAATACAAACACTGAACATACTGACAAAAACAATTCAGAACCTGAAAGTACAATTAACAAAACACTTACAGAAACCAGAAAGTTATCAGAACCTGTTTATGAGAGTGTAAAAACTGGTTTGTCAGAGTCCAGAAAACTATCAGAAACCACTGACAGACAAAGACCATTAAACAACAGAAAACTATCCGAGACTGGAAAAGAGGATAAACAGCGGACACCTTCCATATCCTCTGATGATAATCTGCTAAGTGACAGGAGTGAGCGCAGTGAGAGGAGCGGAACATCTAATGAAGTTACCACCGGCACAATGACTCTTGGAAGGAAGAAGAAAAAAGCTCCACCACCACCAGTTGCCGCAGGTACGTTTACAACACGTATTGGTCCTGTTATAAAAGTTTAAACAAAATAATTAGTTATAGTAACAATAGATGTTCTAATGTATGTAGAATATATAAATATTATGGCAAGAAAAAATTGTCGTAAATTAAGCTTGCTAACATGGAATCTATTATTGGTCAGTTCGTTCATCCAGTTGTAGAGTTGGAGATAGAGTATAAGGGGGAGAAAGAGGAATTGTTAGTTTAGCCCGCTGCAAGTTTTACTTTATTAGAGAACATGAAAATCTGGTGTAAGAGACAAGAAATAATTTTTCCTTTGATGTTTTAAGTTGAATATAAGATAATAGATTTAGAGAAAAAGTTAATATTCCTAAATGTATTTTTTTAGTTGATAGCAAAGCTGCCAAACCTTTACCTTCTCAAGAAACTGAGGGCAAGAAGGTAAAAGATAATTATTCAATAAAATTTTAAACATGTAATTTTTATAAGAGAAATAACCTTTTATCCTTATAATAAAGCAGCAGGATCTGTGTCTGTCTGTTTGTATGTACCAAATGATCTCACTAACCACTGAAAATATTTTTTTTAAACTACTGTAGCAAGCCCCCCCCCCCCCTCTCAAGGCCCCTATAGGCCTCTTTGAGCGTAGACGATAGTAGAGTTCAAAGTAAAATTGATATCATTTAAAGGAAGAGAAGAAGAAAGTAAATCAACCAGAAATTTCAACTGGAAAATGTTACAAAGTTGTTTATCATGGCAACTCTGTTCTGGACAATTTTGGCGGGAAGGACTCTGTAAGAGACGCCATTGAGCAGGTGAAGACGTCACGTGACATCATCAAGAAGACAGGGATGCCAACTCAAGTTATTATTACTGACACAGAATTTAAGACTACTATCTATGAGGTGAGTATGCGATAAAATGTTAGAAATAACAAAAAAACAAAAATTACAACATCCATAAAACGAAGCTCTGAAGCGGCAGGACAAACAAACATTAACACTTGTAGAGTGTCAGAACTGAATAAGCACAATATCAAGCATAAGTCTAAACAAAATTATAAGTAAATTTGTTGCAAAACTTCTTAAATACTGTTAAAGGAAATATTTAAATTTTTGTGACTTTATTATAGATATGCTTCAATATTTAGATGGACATACAAACTTTCTGGTAACGATTATTAAGTTACTACGCATCCTAATCAAACCTAATTATTATTGCTAATCTTGTTAAAAATATATTCAAATTTTAAGGATTTTTAACAATAAAAATAATTTCATTTTAGCCATAAGATTTAATTTTTTGATAATTTTTAGGGTCAAGAACCATTGCAGAAGCACAGCCTTGATAGTATTAGTTGTGGGTTACAGGTAATTTTAATTTGATAAAATTGATTTGATTTCTTATACAATATACAATACTAGTGGCTACGCCCCTAGAAGCCACTAGGGGCACTCAAAGAGGGAGGGGAGAAAGTTGACCCTTTCCCTATTTCCAATTTGTGTTTTAAGAAGAAAAAGTAAAAATAAAAAGTGGAGGTACCTGTAAGAAGTGAAGGAGAACCATATCGGTTCAGCGGTTAGCGAGATCCTTCGCTACAGACAAAATGATTGCCATTTTATGTAATTCGATATGAAAATGTATTATATCTTTATGTATGTTTTAAAAAAGATTTTTAAAAAATTATTGCTAGTTTATTTCTTTTGTAATAATTAACATGTAAGTCAACGGTATATCTAAATAACCGACAAACTAACGTACACAATAAACGTTTAGAGTAATTTGATACTTTAATTTTACAGGATACTGAGAATGGAAATATGTTTGGGTTTGTAACAAATGAAGCTGATCAGAAATGCACGCATATATTTACAGCTAGCTCAAAGGTAAATTTATTTATCTTTGTTACCAATTCTAACAAAATTCTTTTCTAGCATTTACTTGGCTGGCCTTAGGGACTTATCAAACAATGATTATAAAAATGTGCTCTATTTGTCAAAGATTTATAAAATAATAAAAGTAGTTTTGGGCTAAGATGGATCAATAGCTTTTTATAATAAAATTTAGTTTATCTTAGCCATTTTCATAGGATTAAAAAGTTGTTTTGATTTTTTCCTGGACAAAGTAGTAGGTTTTTTGTTTAATTTTATAAGTAGTATTTTTTTGAGGTTGTACTTGTAAACATTTAGGAACTTACATTAGCTCTCTATTTCTAGTGTCTATTTCTAAAAAATACTTGTTTCGAAGCAGCTTATAATGCCTATAAAAATAACGTAATACATTTCAAATGACCAATAACAGGCCAGTTAGCTAGTTTGTTTTATCCATGGTTTTCAACAATTTTTAGAAAGACGCTGAGGATATCCTACGAAGTTTACCTGACAGAACACATCCGGATGCTGCTGGAGGACAGGCTGCTAAACCTGGAGGTCAAGCTGGAGATACCTCTAGTTCCAACAAGGTTGACTCTCAAGAACAAACATCAAAAAGTTCGACAAGTTAGTTTTTTTCCTTCTATTTGACAAGTTTTAATATCATAGAGTTTTGCGTGTTTCCATAAATTTGTGTGTAACCGTTTTGTCAAATGCGCTTATTAGGTCAAACTGTTCTTAAAGTTTATTGTGACTATTTTATATTTATATACAGTTGATGATAATTTAGAACAGTTTGACTTAATAAATACATTTGACTAAATAGTTACACACAACTTTAACGGAAAATACGTGAAAAATGACCCTCGTTTTCTTCAGGGTAGATTTAATACATGCTTCTTAGGCAAATAGTCTACAATATGAACAAGGCCAATAATAGTCCAACCATTTACAAGATCTTACTGGAAATTCTTACTTACACTTAACATGCAACTAATAATAGTAAAAGGAAAACAATATCACATAGCTTTCAGTTTTGGCATATATCATTATTTTACAGGTTCTGACAAAACCCCAACAAGCAAATCTGCCGAATTGAGCAAAAAATCAACCACTACAAAAGCTACCATAACGACACCTGACAAAAACGCCACAACCATACAATCTTCTGAAACTGACAAAGGCACAACAAGCAAAAATTCTACACCCGGCAAAAGTGCAACTAATAAGCAGTCAGGAAGTTCTTCTGAAAAGGTGAAAAGTTCAGCGGCTACGGCTTCTTCATCAACTGCCGGCAAAAGCAGCTCAAAATCGTCAAGTCATTCAAAACCTAAGGTACTACATCCATTAAATTAAAATGATTTTCTGTGCACACCACAGGAAAAATATAAAAATATTTTTGAATTAAAAATAAATATATATTTATAGTTAACTGTATGGATCCAGTAATGGGGTCCTTTTTCGTCTGTTAGCAAATTGTATTCTGTCTTTTGTAGCGACTTGGCTGTGTTAATATTACTGAAGCTATTGGCTGATTTTAAAAGACCCAATTGAAAGTCGGCACAGGGTCCTCTATTAATCCGTCTATTGTTTTACTTTAATGAATTAAATTTTATAGAATTTGAAATTTAATTATATAAATTTATTAAAGAGTACAAATTGCCAGAGTTCTCGAGCAAAATCTGATCATTTGGTGGCCAGGATGAGAAGTTTTTTCCAGGTACACAAGTTTTAGCGGATATGATAACCAACTCTTTGATAGCCCTAGTTTTATCTGAAAGTTCTGAAAGGTTATGAGCTTTGCATTTTTATGTTCCTAATCTTGTAAAAATTTGAGAGATCAAAATATTTAAGTGATTGAAAAATTTAAAATAATTTGGATTGATTGATTTCAGGGAGGTGAGGGAAGTGCATGAGCCAAGAGCAAGAAAGGGAAAGTTGATCATGAGGGGGTGGGGGGATTAGAAGGGAAGATTCTTTATGTTATGTTGATTAATTGATTGGAAGTGATGGGAGTGAAGGATCTAGGAGCAAAAAAGGAAAGAGGATCATAAGAGGAGAAGGAGAAAGAAAGATCCTTTATGTTATGTTGATTGATTGATTGATTTGCGGCATCCAAGAGCGAGAATGGGAGAGAGGACCAGGAGGGAAAGAGGAGAAGGGGAGATATTTTATTTTATATTGATTGATTGATTGATTTCAGGGAGGTGAGGGGAGTGCAGGAGCTAAGAGCAAGAAGGGGAAAGATGATCATGAGGGAAGAAGGAGAAGGGGTGGATCTGTAGACAACCTTCTTAATTCTTTAGATGATGAAGAGGAAATACAACAATCCAGGTCTTTAGATAGATAAATATAAAAAGCAGATAGAAAGACATACATATGGAATGACAGATTGATAAGCAAACCTTTACAAGGTCAATGCCGATAGAATTAAAGATAAGGGTAGGATATAGGCAAATAGACAGAAATGAGTTGTAACATGCAAGCAAAACAAATCAAGAAAAAAATATTTGGTCGTTATTCAAATTTTGGATATAACTTATTCCGACTATTAGATGATTTACCAGCCAGACAGATGACTTTTAAAAGTTTGAATAGAACCAGACAGTTTTATTAACACGAAACCTATAGAAAAAACTATAATATATATATATTTTTTTAATTTAGAAAGAAGTGTTCATCAATAAAGAATTTAACCAGTGTTGGAATGAAAACCAAAAGTGAAGTTAAAATCACAAGTGTTTGAAAACATTTTAGGACTTATTAAAAAAAATTATCCTTATTGTTAATCATCCATAACAGTTGGAATTAATGAAAGTAGGTATAACTAACTTTTAAATGATTCCATTTTTTAAGTTCAGGGAAAGAGGGATAGAACAATGGACTTGAACACTGATAACCTTCCCTCCTTTTTAAAATGAATTAAAGCTAAAGGGGGGGGGGGGCGGTTGAGTTTTTTTCTTCCGGTGAATAACCCTGCAGGGCTACCTAGGACCCGATACAACCTAACCTAACTTGACCTAAATCAATAAACAAACACACAAAATACTACCCCCTTCCCATAATTTTCAATTCATTTCAAAATAAAGGGGGAGGGGTTGTCAGTGCTTACTAGGGTGCTTTATGTGATAGGGCCCAGTGGACAAAAAATACCCCAATTATCATGATATAAAAAATACTCCCCCAATAAATAGCAAAACGAAATAATAAAAGTTTTGGGCGAAGAATTATCTACTATGTCATTGTCAATTTTATGGGACAGTGGAAAGTGACATGTGTAACGTCATAAAAATACGTTTATTATTCATCTCTTTTTTAGGGGTTTCCTTTTCCACTTCTTGTCCCATCCTTCCTCTTTTGACGTTTTTTTATGACGTCACACATGACACTTTCCGCCGTCCCAATTTCATTCTCAAATTTCTTTTTCTCTGAATTAACTTCAATAGATATCCTTTTCAAATCTATAATGTCATAACCAAAATATTGATAATCTAATGATCTCAAATAAATGAGCTATAATGCATAATACAAAAACATTTTCTAGTCATTATTAAACAATTATGTGTTAAAATATATTTATATGTTAAAAAATCATAAAAGTTTCTATAACTTCTTTTAAAACATCTCAATGTCTTAAATTTCAAAATACTTCTTAGAAAATATGTACCTTTGTATTTAATCAAAAAACAACGAATTTTTGTATTTAAGATATGTTTTTTGAATGTAATGTTTAATTTTAAATTAAAGTTTTTGACAGTATTATTAAATTTAGATAATACAGTAAAAAAACAAGTCTTATTTTTGAAGACCAAATAAAGTCATAAAGATTTATGTTATAACTTAATTTTAATTCCTAAGATTAAAATAGCTTTAAAATTTAAACATTGTAAATTTTGTAATTTGTTTAAAGATAAATTTATAAAGCCAAAAATTGTGCAGTTGATTAGCTCAAAATTTTCTTATTTGTGATATTATTTAGGCATTTTTGTTGTTTAAAATTTTCAAATATAGTATTTTTTTCTGTATTATAACCTTTTCATTGAACCCAGTAATAGTGTCGGACTGATTATGACGTAAGAAAAAAAATTAGCCAATGAGAGGCCATTATTGACCAATGGTAAAATTTATAGTGGCCTCTCATTGGCTAATTATTTTTTTTACGTCATAATCAGTCCAACACTTTTACTGGGTTCCTTTTAATTTTTCTTAGTATACTAAAAAAAAGCTCAAATTAAATATGGAGCTTAAAACACTTTGTTTCCTAAAAACCTCAGCATTTTTTTATTTGTTATCAATTAATCATGAATTTTAAAATGTTTTTGATGTTAAAAAATTCTCATATAGGCTTTTATTACTTATTATAATTAAATTCATCTTTATCTAAAATTAATTGATGTAATAGAAATTAATAAAATTATTAAAACAATTATGCTTTTAATAGCGTTGTATATCAAAGGACTGTTGTGTTATAAATGTCTAAACACTCAAATTTTTTAGTAGACACAATAGAGATACTTAAGATACATATTCTCTAAATCAGCCAATAGAAGATCACTGATGGTAAATTCAAGACATCTCATTGGTTGAAACATTTTAGTACGTAAGGGTATAATTTTTTCATTTCGTTCGAATTATGAGTCAGCTATAAATTGTCGCAAATCTAATGATACACCTTTTCGTGGGTAAATTAATTCGTGTAAAAAATTCTTCTCTCGTATAAATGTGAAGCACATGACAAAAGAAAATAAGTTAGTTAAAAAATTCCTTGATTAAATTTAGCTTTCCAAAAAATTATATCTTCAAAATAATTCGTCTCAATATTTGTCGCCCGTATCTCGTATATCAACAAGGATGACAACATCCCTAAAAGCGAAGCTCTGAAACGATAAGACAAACGGACATTAACACTTGAATAATGTCAGAACTGAATAATCTTAATATAAATGTTTATGAGTCAAAGCAAAATTTTAAGTAAATTTGTTGAAAAACTGCTTGATTCAGCATAATGTTTATGGACATACTTACATTTATAGGACTAGATTATAGAGTTGCTTCGCTTATTACATTATACTTTGTTGTCCCAGGAATCAGTATACCAAAAATCAGACCAATCGAATAATTAGGTCACATACAAATTCGTTGTTTAAAAAAAATCAAAAAACTCTACATGTTTAAAATGGACGTACGGACATTCTGGTAATGACTATAGAGTTGCTACGCTTTCTAACTCGTACCTAACTTCTACAGGAATCACCATGCAAAGTTTGAAATCGATAGAACAATTCTAACATGCCTAAAATAATGAAAAAAGCTATCCGTTATGGACGTACGGACGGACCGACCCTAATTATAGAAAAGCTTCGCTTTTAAAAATTGAACTAAGGCTATCAGTTAGCGGTCCATTAAAAAACAAGGATGACAACATCCACAAAAGCAAAGCTCTAAAATAATACAGTAGGACAAACGAACATTAACACATTAACAATGTCAGAGTAAGCAGAATATTGATTTACAGTTTCGTGAATACAGGATTCAGAATAAGGAAATACTTGCATTTTTAGAACTAAATTATAGAAATGCTTAGCTAATAATATTGTACTTGGTTCTCCTAGAAATCAATGTTCCAAAAATCAGACAAATTTATCATACAAAAAGTGTTGTCAACAAAGTTTAAAAATTAGGTAAAATTAAAAATGAACATTCTCTTAATGGTTATAGAAATGTTACGCTTTATAAATCGCACCTAACTGTTAAAGGACACTGTAAAAGACAGCTCAAACATTGAACAATGATTCCTGTAACTATTTGGTGAATTTCACTCTAAAATTTATAACATACAATCCATTTGTTATTGTACCAACTAATCAAAATGTAATAGTAATTATTAGGCCAATAAATAAAAGCAAGTATAATTTATAGACTAATGTCATGAAATTTAAATTTCTATCAAGCATTCATATAAATGAATTTTCATTAATTAACAAACAAGTAAGGTCGAAAATGTTTATTTGACATAATAAAAATCACAAAATCATGTTTTTTTTTATAATTTTATATAAATTGGTGTTTTTTCAAATTCCATTCTTTTTACTTGCTCTCCGTCTGAAATACAAAAAAAAATATTCAGAATATATATAAATTATAAAAATCAGGGATCTAAAATTTTTTAAAATTTTCAAAATTTTTAAATTTTTATTTACAATTTTCAAATATTAGGTCAGGTTTGGTTAGGTAGCACTACAGAGTTAGGTTACCCCCGCAAGGATTAAGGCAATTTAAATTTATTTCAAAAATATGGATTCAGTGCTGGGCAGGCACTTGGAGGGAAAGCACCATGTTACTTATCCCTATTATAAAGTAACAGGATGTGTGTGTGTCTGTACAGGTTAGCTTAACAGGTCCAGGGAAGGTTTATAACCATTATAGGGAAGGGTACCACCACCCTCCCAACGTATTATGTATTATTTTTTAAAAACAAACATTTAGAGTGCCACTAGAGGCCTCTAGGGGTGTAGCCGCTAGTTAAATAGATTGTACCTGTTGTTTGGGGCATTTGGGGCAGTCAGGGCACTTGCAGTCAGTACAGCTGCACTCTCCAGTCTTACCACACTCACAAGCTAGATTAATAGATTGATAGATAGATAGATAGATAGATAGTTAGATAGATTGATAGATAGATAGATAAATAATAAAACTGGGCCCCTAGATGCCAGAGGCGCAACCGCTAGCCTTAAACAAAGAAGTATGATTGATTGTTTAGGCTTAAGATTTTGATTACTACTAAACTAATTGAGTTCTGTTTTTTTAGGGAAGCTTCAAATATATTCTAGGCTAATTAATTTATAGATATAAGTCTTGGGATGGATTTGGGCTATGTAACTGCTTTTTCCTGCCCTCAGAGCTCCTATATGGTAAGGACGCAGCAACTAGTTTATCTATATAGATTAATGCCTATTAAGTAATATTAAAATGAATTCCATGGAATAAAAGTTATTTCAAAAAGTTTAAGTTGCATTTCCAAACAGATAACACTTAACTATTAGGAAAGGAAAGACAGATGTACATATTTAAAAGTAATTAAATAAGTTTTTTACCTTCTGGCATTTTGATATATTGTTTCTTGTAAACTGTCGTAGAGAAACTGAGGCTTTAACTCGAAAACTCTGGTATTTATATTAGATAGATATATTTTATATATGTATGTGTGGAAATTTTTACAAGTTTTATGTAGGGTCAATTCTTCAAGCTTTAAAACACGGATTTGATTGAAAAAAACGTTCTAGTGTTATTTTTGATAAATACTTTCTTTAAAAAATGCACATAAAGAATATTGTTTGTTTTATGTGGGGGTTGTCACCAACTCCCCTAGGATATTTCTCCCCACCCCCTCAAAAAATACTTCTAATAATAAAACATTACATAAAAATTAAAAAAAATAAACTCATCTAATCCTTATCCCAAATTATCCTTGGTAGGGTGGAGGTACCCTACCCTAAAAACCTTCCCTGGACATGTATGAAGCTTCACTGTAAAGAAGGACCATATCAGTTCAGGAGTTTGCGAGATCCTTTTTTACACATGCACTAACATGTAGACATCCTGTTATTTTTTTATAATGCTACTAAAAATTGAGTTGATTATTAATACTTACTATTTTTATCAACAAAACTTAAATGTATTTCATGAACTTAAAAATAAAATATGTGTCTAGATTATGTGGATTAGAGAATTCCAAAATTTCCTAAATTGAAGAATTTGCAGTCGCTTTATAAAATAATTTAAAGCATTTATCTAGTCTTTTTAATGTCAAGTTTAAAATATTATTTTCTATCCTATTAACTAGAGAAGAAAGAGATTTACTCAAATAGCCTAAATGAGAAAATAGAGAAAAAAAGAGCTGGTTTTTTATTTTACCAATAATCTTGAAGACTGTCTGAAAATTTAAATTTTGTTTGTCAATGCTTGTAATAAACAGATTTGTCATTTGTAAGTGCTAATGACATTAAAATTTCAGTATTTTAAAATTTTAATTATTGACACACTCTAGCCTGCATTTGTTGAAGATTCAAGTTTCTATAGTACATATTATCTCAATATGTTGCTCAATCCCCCACTATTAATATATATGGCTAGGCCTAAATAGGCCTCAAGGGACATTTGATTGGGGAGGAGAAGGGGTAGAAGTAGCTCCATACACATTTTCAATCTAGGTATTGGAAAGAACAAAAATTTTAGTAGCGAAGCTACTCTATAATTTAAAATGTCCGTCTATATGTATGTCTGAAACGTTTTGGTGGAAAGCATTCTCTGGCCCTAAAAGAGCTATATTGTAAAGAACAACTATATTGGTTTAGCGATTAGTAAGACCTTTTGGTACAGACAGCCAATCATCATACTACTTTTATATAAGGATTAGATTCTCTCTCATTTCTATATCAAAATTAATTACTGTGTTATTCAAACTTTAAAAAAATGATTTTAAAATTTGGCCAGCTGAACTAAGGATTGACATGATATGAACAAAAAAAGACTTAAATAAAAAAGCTTTAACACTTGGTGGATATAGTTGAAAACTGTCCTTAATGGTAAAGTTTTTACAATTTAAAAAATATTTTCTTTGTTTAGTTTTACCCTTGTTTCAAACTTAGCAACAAATATATTTTCTAGATAGTATATACATTAGACAAGGACAACACTCTTCATGATAGGACAGCAAGGAAACTTACACAAAATCAATAACAATTTAATGCTTATTTGAATGTCTGCAATGAAAGTGAGGGACATTGAACTGTAAATATATTAAATAGATTCTTAAATATTATAAATATTATTATTTAATTTGTTAGTTAATTTCATTGGATTTAGATTAGTTGGTTTTAAACTAGTATAGTCACAACTTTTCAACCGCTAATTTTAATCTATAAAAGGATTAATTTTGTTTACAATGATTTAAGTTGTATGTCAATCTATCGTTCATTGTCTTATTCCTATTCTATTAAACTATGAAGCATAAGGTCATTTTTCCCCATAAACTCCAAACTTAACAATCTTGTCAAACATAAGAAAAATGATTAGGCAAAAAGGGTAATTTTTCATTAAGTTTTTCAATGTGGAGTTTAGCTTACATTCCAGAAATTTTAAACAGTAAAAAAACAAGCTGTACTATTATGAAGTTTTCTTTAAAAATGTCCACCCATCAATTTCAAACCACACATGCGTAAAAATCCTTTTACTTTATTCCATATGATTTTCAAGAATGCAGGATATATTTTGTGCAAAAAATATTCGCAAGAGAAAGCAACTTTCTACAACCAATGCAATTTTTAGTCTCTCTCTTACCAAACTAAACTATAATGCTGATGTTATATCAACACAGTACTTTAGTTATGTATTACCATTACCTCGTAATGGCGTGATTCTCCCTCGATTTTAGTGATCATCTAGAGAATCTCCAGAGCATTATCCACCTGTAATGGGATGCGATACTCTAAACACCCGAGGATATTAGGTTAAGTTACATCCATCAGACAACCAACCATTTGATTGCACGACCTTTGTATGAGAAGTCCTCACTGTGCATGGTAGTGAAAAGCGCCTGTTTATGGCCAAGACATTTCGCCTACTCTTTCTATTTATGTAGCACACCTGACCTAGCAGCCTTTTTTAGTTATGACGCGGTGTCGGCCCAAGATGCAAACCTATCACCTCCCAGGCGACGAGCGGATTTGCTATGTGTTACTTTAGTTATATAAGTAGAATAATATGAAAGATAGGTTTACCCATCTACTTAAAACTTAATAAGTTATTACTTAAGATGACAAAATATACAATTTTTTATTTCAACAAATCATTAAACATTTGTTTATAATTATAATTATGTTTATAATTATAAGTTTTTTTCTTTTTGATGATTCAACTCATTGTCTACTTGCAGGTTTCCTAAAATACAAAAATAGATAGATAGATAGGTCAGACATATACATTTTTAGTATAGATATGCTTAGACATAGAGATCAATAAAAATAGATAGATATATATATACATTTAGAGAGATAGATTGTGTGATGGATAGATGAATAGATAATAGGAGAAATATAAATAGATATATGTATATAATAGGTTAACTCACAAACAAAATATGAATTTTACATATTTATTGAGACATTACAAATTGTTTCGTGCATGTTTGCACTCTTCAGATGTCAATGTAAAACTAAAGTTTAAAATAAATTTAAATTTAAAGGATTTCTACAAATATTTTAGAAGATTTTTTGAACATAATATTTTTAAATATATATATATTATATTATATTATACATATATATATATATATATATATAGGTTATAAATAGATAGATACCTTGCAAGAGCAGTTTGTGCATTTGCAGTCGGTGCAGTTGCACTTTCCACCGTTAGCGCCGCAGCCGCAGTCTAAAAAATAAAATCCATAAATCAAATACGATAAAAATTACAATAAGTAGCAAAGACATAATCTAACAATATCTAAGCTTTTTTTTAAATAAAAAAATAACAATTTGAGAATCAAAAATCTTTTGAGGAGAAAGTATTGAAGAAAATAATATCAGACAATAATCGAATATAAATCGGATATAAAGTCACTGGCTATTAAAAACCTTTTTTTTTATAATATATCAACTTTAAACTTAAATTTTTTCTGTATATCTAAACATTTTTTTAATGAATGAAAAAAATAGGTATTAGTTTCTCAAATATCATGTATTGAATTACACCAAAAACATATTGCATAATAATACGTACACTTTAAAACAAACACTATTTAGTTTCTAGAATTATTAATTAGAAATGCAGGCGTTTTCGCTCAAAGTGGTTTGTATCTTACGTCATTGCAAGCCCAGGGTCCCCCGAAAAAAAAACTAACCCTCGGCCCCTCCCTTATTTGACATTTTTTTCCAAAAAAATGGGGTGGGATTTCTGTGCCAGACTTTGATTTAGAACAAGTCAATTTTAATGTGATCAAAAACAAGGATGACTTTATCCATTTTAGAGAAATGCAATATTTGAAAATGAATATTTTAAATCCAGCTGTTATTTGGTAGTCAAGTTGCCTATGATTTGTACGTATGTTTTTTTCTCTTTTTACTAACTTAATTCAACAAGTAGCTTCGCCCCTGACCTCTTAATTATTCGCCCCTACAGGTCTTGAAGAGATTTCAAAACGCCTGAAAATCAACTTGTTGTTACAGCAATCACGATGCTAAGATTGAAAACGATTCGAAAACCCGATTCTATTAAAATTCTATATAAAATATTCATAAATTATTATCTATTAAATCCATTACAAATTAAATTTACAAAAAAAACTTACTGTCTGGCATCTTGATTGTTCGTTAGTTTATTCTTTTTCTTTCAAAGGAAAACTGATAAAACTTTAAAAAACGAACTTATTTATAATCTATGCTTAATGCTTTAAGTGTTTGTTTAAAATTGTGCCATAGATTAAATTTAAAATAGAACAACAAGGATGACAACATCCATGGCAACATATTAAACTATCGAAAAATTACACCTATATATTGTAGGTACATAAAAATAGACCAAATCTTACAAAATTTCTTAAGCTACCCTAACTCTTAGACTCACCAAAGAAATTCTTTAGAATTTGGCCTCATAATACTTTTTTGTTATGAACATGTAGATCTGTTGTAAAATTGTTTTAATACCCTCTTACTGAGATGTTTTACTATTTATATTGTATCTTATTGTCCTAGTTTTCACCTTCGCTATTTATGAAACAAGTATGACATCATCCATAAAAGTTAAATCCTAAAATTCGACATTTAAACAAACGATCATAATTCTTGTAGAGAGTCAGAATTTATAAACAGAATATTAATTATTAAGTCTAAACAAAATTATATAAAAAATTCTTGCAAAATTGCGAAACTACAAGATATTGTTTAAAAAGACACACAGATACAACTTTAAAAAGATGCTTTGCTTATACTATTGTACTTTGTTTTCTAAGGAATCATTGTTCCAAAAATCAGATAAATAGGATAATTATAATATACACAAATTGCTGTAAAAAAAAGTTAAAAAGCAGCATGTCGTAAATGACACAATGATACGATTATAGAAAACCTTCGCTTTATAAATAAATTATTTATCAATTTTATATAATATGTTTATTATTCTTGTTAAGATTTACTATTAACTTTCATTCTTTAATTAATTCTGTAAATGTGTCGCAGAATGTGTATTACTAAAGATAATTCTATTAATACTTATTCTAAGAGAGATTAGGAACAGGTATAAGATAAGAACAAGGATGAAAACAACCCTAACTGTAATGCATTGATAATCTATAATACAAAGTAGAACGATGTCTATCTGTTTGTTTGTCTGTTTGTTTGTAGCGAAGGATCTCGCTAACCGCTGAACCGATCGGGTCCTCCTTTACAGGGTAGCTACTCATAGTTCCCGGGAAGGTTTATAACTATTTTCTTAGGGGTAGGGACACCCCCAACCCCCCCCCCCCAAAAAATGAAAAATACCCACCCCAAAAAAAAAATTATTTTTAAAACTAAAAATAAAATAGTGGGGTCGACTAACCCCCCCCCCCAAAAAAAAAAAAAAAATAATTCCCCCCCAATTTTTTTTCTTTTTTATTTTAAATCTAAAATTCGAAAATTGGTTTGATCAAACCTCTTGGGGCAAAGCCCCTAGAGGCTAGGGGCGAAGCCGCTAGTCTATAATACAAAGTAGAACGATGTTTGTTTGTCTCTCTGTTTGTTTGTCTGTCTGTTTGTAGCAAAGGATCTTGCTAACCGCTGAACCGATCGGGTTTTCCTTTACAGGGTAGCTTCTTATAGGTCCCGGGAAGGTTTATAACTATTTTCTTGGGGGGTGGGACAACCCCAACCCCCCAAAAAAATGAAAATTACCCCCCTCCCCAATTTTTTTTTTTTTTTAAATAAAATTAAAATAGTGGAGACGACTACCCCCCCCAAAAAAAAAAAATTTTTTTAACATTTTTCTTTTAAATCTAAAATACAAAAAATTGGTTTGATTAAACCTCTTGGGGTAAAGCCCCTAGAGGAAGTAATATTACTTCAAATCTCGGCAGTCGGAAACAAAGTCACAGGCAAATTTGTGCATTTTTAAGCATCAGTGGCCTTTCAAAGCCGCAGTATTAGAGTAAAACGCTATAGGGAGAAAGGGTTAAATATATATATATATATATATATATACATATATATATATATATGTATACATCCATAGTAAAGATCTGTTGCCGCAGTGGCTGATTAGTGGAAGATGCCAGGCAGTTGGACTGTAAAAATTATAGAGAATCTTTTTTAGTAACTTAATCAAGAGGAGTCCATAAAAAGGACACAAAAAAGACGCATTTTAGGGATAAAATAGGAGGTTTTAAATTTTTTTTAAAGTTTTTATTTTTATCCGCGGAAAGTTGTCTATAATACGATGCGATAAATAACTATTATTAGTTTATGAAATTTTATTATTTTTATGTAACCCTCAAATTTCAAAGACTTGTTTTTTATCTTAAAATATCAACATAAATTCGTCATTAGAAATTGCCATAGATTAAAATAGACAAAAAAATTTTTGAACATGCAAAACATGTTTTATAGAGCTTGGATTTCCTTACTCCGTATGCATATTTGTCTATATCTATGTCTGAGGATTTTGTTGTATTTTCATTGTAGCATTTCTCCTATTTCTAACACCTGCTGGGGGCTATAACCCTGCGAGGCAATTATTAACATTTACCTAACCTAACCTGAAATTTTAGATATTTATAAATAATGAAAGTAAATAAAAGAAATAAAGTAAAAATTCTGTTGGTTTTAGTATTCTATGATATGTAGCAACTTTCATTTAAAATAATGCGCAAAAGCGCTTTTAAAAATCAAGAATCAACCTATTAAACGTTATGATATAATATAACTTAGTTTTTATTAAGATTTGATTTTCTTTTCTTTAAAAAAAGACACACCCATAGACTATAAATTTTTACTCTTCTCAAGATTAGAATTATTGGTGAAAAAGTTTGGGACTGTTACTTTGTAAAGCATAATTATGTATCAATCTCAAGCCTCAATGTTTAAGAATTCATCAACACATTTCAATTGAAAAATAATAATGAAATATACATAAACAAGGATGACAACATCCATAAAAGCGAAGCACTAAAACGGTGGGACAAACGGACATTAACACTTATACAGTGTCAGATCTGAATAATCAGAATATGTATAAGAGTCGAAGCAAAATTGTAAGTAAATTTGTTAAAAAAACTGCTTGATACAGGAAAATGTTTATGGACATATTTACATTTTTAGGACTTGATTATAGAGTTGCTTCGCTTATAACAGTATACTTTGTTGTTGAAGGAGTCAATATGCAAAAATCAGATCAATCGGATAATTAGATCCCATAAAAATTTGTTGTTAATTTAAAAAAAAAAATTAACATGTTTAAAATGGACTTTCGGGTATTCTGGTAATGATTATAGAGTTGCTACGCTTTCTTCTACTACCTAACTATTAAAGGAATCACCATGCAAAGTTTGAAATCGATAGGACAATTCTAACATGTATAATCTAACGAAAAAAGCTATCCGTTACGGACGGACGGACGTACGGACGGACCGACCCTAATTATAGAAAAGCTTCGCTTTTAAAAAGTTTGTTATTAAAGAAATATAGCTTACATAGACGAAATTTGATCTATTAATGGAACATTAAATTTTTGTTTATGTTTTTTTAAAATTTGATTCATATATTTTGTAACAAAAAGTACATTGTTTGAAAAGTAGATTTTGATCAATTGGCATCATTTAATTTCTTACCCAACCAAGACCTTTTTCTTTTATATTCAGAGAGGGATAGGAAATTAGACTGCAAATTGTGCTGGTCCCCACTTTTTTTATTAGTTCCATATAAACCTTTGGGGACTTATTAACCTTTGTTTTTATTTCAAGAATGTGTAGATTTCCAGGGACCTAAGTAATAAGACAATAGCTGATAAAATGATGTACATCCCCAATGATGACGCACAAAATTTCCCGTTCTGTGGTGTGGATTACAATTAGTGGTTGAACAATTGGACACTTAACTTAATAAACCTACCAATCAAAATTTACAAAAGTTCCCAAATTGCCAAATAAAAGCAGTGTTATAAAACTCCCCTCCCTGTGTTGTGTAGTTTCTAATTCTAATCTATAGAAAAGGCGATTTTGTGTATTATCAATGGGGAAGTACACCAATCTATTGGCTATTGTCATATTTCTTAAGATCCCTAGATATTGAATAATAACCTTTACAGATCGGGTGGGGGGGGGGGGTGGTCATATTGACCCCTCTCTAGTTTTTTCAATGTCATTTTTTTGTAGGTAAGATAGAGAGCTGTGACTTCATGACTTTTTAAGTTTAGTAATTATACGTCGGCAAGAGTTGATCTTATAAGGATATCTGGTCTGTGTCGGTCGTGGCGTCCGGTCAAAGTCGGTTAGGTGGCACCAAATTCAAAAAAAAATTCTAAATAAATCTTAATTTCTTCATTATGACTTTTGTGTCTAAGATAGAGACCTAAATTTTTTTTGGTGAATACTGGGATATCAATGAACATCTGAGAATAATGGTGTTATGACCGTTTGACCGCTTCCTGACCGATTTTATGACCGATTTTTTGTCCGGCTTTTACTATAAACTTACATCATGTATATAGTGGCTTCTATTACAGCTAGAGGATGTACCTTGTGGTACATCCTTGAGCAATAATAAACTTCCGTGAGTAGTAAGGTCATGACCGTTCGACCACTCCTTGACCGATTTTTGACCGATTTTCTATTTCCTACCTGTAATTTTGCTGTTTTTAAGCTGCCAGCTGCCGAATTTCAAAACAGCTCTAAGACCAACCAAATTTTTTATGTAGTCTTTTATTGTGATCAGAAACAGATAAAAATGTTAATTGGCGCCGCCAACCGCCGTTTTACCGCCGTAACCGCCGAAAATGGCAGTTTCCGTTATTTGCCGTTTTTCGGCGATGATCAGAAAAAGTCATTTTTTGTTATGAAAAATAAAAGTTCGTCCTGAAATTTGGTGATCCTAGCTTTAAAATTGGCCGCTCTACGATTGTTTTAATATTTAGCGGCTGGTCGCTAAAAAGCGAATAAGGAGCGGTCTGACCGCTATGACTAGAAAAAGTAATTTTCTCTAAAAATACACATGAACCACCAGAAAAATTTTTATGTCTTTAACTGTAACAGGAGCCGAGATATAGGGGGTCAATATGACCCCCCCCCCCTTCGATCTATTAAGGTGGGAATTGGGGCCCGAGCTGTAAGGGTTAATTGAATTAGTTTTGTTTAAAGTAGTCTCTGATAAAATGTTGCACATTTTGTGTAAGGAGAAACAGACAGTGGGAACAATAGGAAGTTTATTACACTAGTCCCCAAAGTTTTATAATAAGGTTTTTTTGTACGGTGGCTTAACAACTTAATTGTAGACTTCAGTGAATTTTGATTGGTTGGTTTATGAAGTTGTGTATCAAAACGTGTCAACCAGCGATTCGGAGCCGTTTGATTTTGGTGCGGCTCCGGCTCCAGCTCCGGTCCGACCTAAAATCAAGAAAAACTCGACATATTTTTTTTTCTCATAAAATGTATATTTTTTTTTTACTTTTGAAGGTTTTAAAAGTTCATTTTTTGATTAAAATTGACTTGAAAAACTTATTAAGGGCGACAAAACAGAGTTACCAAATTATAATTCATTAAAAATCTCTTTTTTTATCTAGTCCGGAGCCGTTTTTTTAACGAAGATTACGGCTCCGGCTCCAGCAAAATATGGCGGCTCTACGGCTCCCGGCTCCTGCTCCGAAACACTGGTGTCAACCACTAATTATAATCTACAGAAGGGGTGATTTTTGTATCATCAATGGGAAAGTACACTAATCTATCGGCCATTGTCTTATCCCTTTAGATCACTGGGTAGTGGGTATTTATTGAATTAGTTTATTGTGAAGCCGGCTGTATTTAGAATATATTTTGTGTAAGGAGAAAGCAAGTTTTCTTTCTCGTAAATAGATAAGTTTCTTCAAAGAAGTAAAAATTACAAAATATTAGCAACAACAATAGAAAGAAAGATTAGCCTAAAAAAGGTTTATTTAAAAAAAAAAGAATTGACTAATATGTTTAATGATGATTAAAGTAAGTTGTTTAAATGAGTTATTTAAGCAAAGAGGGATTTAAATATCCATTTATGCTAAATTTTGTTTGCTTAAATAACATTCTATTGCAACAAAAAGGTGATGTTAGCAAAATATTTCTTGAATAAAATCATAAAACGTTTTTTCATTTAATTTTCATTTTTTTCACTGTTGTGGTTTTATTTGACATTAAAAATAAAAATCATAAAAAATCTTCCAAATCAAAGAGAAAAAATCTTTGAATTATTGGTCAATTTAAGTTCAAAGATTTTTTTATTGTAAAAAGTTATTTTTTAAAAAATAGTTTAGAAAAAAAATCTTCTAACAAAAAAAATTATCATAATCCAAGATGGCGTCAATACATGTAAAATAATATTTTCAAAACAAAAAATTAAAACTTGAATATCTTTTTTCACAGATTGAATTTCAAAAATCGGTCTGACAGTTTTTCCAAAGTCAGTATGATCTATCTAATGAAAAAGGTTTGAAACTGATAGAACATTTCTTTATACTAAAACATATTTTTTCTCTCATTTTTTCCCACACTTCCAAAAAATAAAATTCAATGAAAATTAAATTGTTCTCACGTTAAAAAATTTTTCTCACGGGTCCCAAAAATGAATTTAAATGAAAATCATATGTACCATTTAAATCAAAATAAATGGTTCCCACATTCTAAAAATTTTCCCACGCTTGACATTCTTGAAAAATGCTAAATAAATGGACATTCCATTGCAAAAAACGCGATATTGGGTTTGTTTAAATATCCATTTATTTTGCATTTTTCGGTATTAAATGATGAGCTAACGCTCGATCATTTAATACCTTGGGATTTAAATATCCATTTATGCTAAATTTTGTTTGCTTAAATAACTCATTCCATTGCAAAAAACGTGATCTTTGGTTTGTTTAAATGTCCATTTATTTAGCATTTTTCAAGAATGTCAAGCGTGGGAAAATTTTTAGAATGTGGGAACCATTTATTTTGATTTAAATGGTACATATGATTTTCATTTAAATTCATTTTTTGGACCCGTGAGAAAATTTTTTTAACGTGAGAACCATTTAATTTTCATTGAATTTCATTTTTTGGAAGTGTGGGAAAAAACAGGAGAAAAAATATGTTTTAGTATAAAGAAATGTTCTATCAGTTTCAAACCTTTTTCATTCGATAGATCATACTGACTTTGGAAAAACTGTCAGACCGATTTTTGAAATTCAATCTGTGAAAAAAGATATTCAAGTTTTAATTTTTTGTTTTGAAAATATTATTTTACATGTATTGACGCCATCTTGGATTATGATAATTTTTTTTTGTTTGAAGATTTTTTTTCTAAAATATTTTTAAAAAATTTACTTTTTACAATAAAAAAATCTTTGAACTTAAATTGACCAATAATTCAAAGATTTTTTCTCTTTGATTTGGAAGATTTTTTATGATTTTTATTTTTAATGTCAAATAAAAACACAACAGTGAAAAAAATGAAAATTAAATGAAAAAACGTTTTATGATTTTATACAAGAAATTATTTGCTAACATCACCTTTTTGTTGCAATAGAATGTTATTTAAGCAAACAAAATTTAGCATAAATGGATATTTAAATCCCTCGGTATTAAATGATGAGCTAACACTCGATCATTTAATACCTTGGGATTTAAATATCCATTTATGCTAAATTTTGTTTGCTTAAATAACTCATTTAAACAAACCAAAGATCGCCTTTTTTGCAATGGAATGCTTATTTCAACTACATAGAGTAAATGACTTACAATATGAAAATAATCACATAAAAATTTTATCTTAAATAACAGCCGAGGAAATCACGTAATCCCAAAAAGCGTTACAGACAGCCATACAAAGATAGTTTTCGAACAATTTGGCTATTAAAAATGATAATATATCATTGCAAAAATATATGAACACCTTTTGAATTGTTTGTCTGCTATTTTTCAGAATAAATTTGAAAACATGTAAACACTAAATTAGAGTAATCTTTAGTAAACATAAAAATATTCATGTGTTTTAATTCAAAATTTATTACAAATAGTGATTGTTTATAGAGAGAGTGGGGACAATGGGCTGTTTATTACACTAGTCCCCAAAGTTTTAACATAAACTTTTCGTATTTGTTAGTTAACAACTTTGGGGACTAAAGTGAATTTTTATTGGTTGCTTAATTTGGTTCAGTGTTCAAGCGTTTCAACAACTATTTTCAATCTACAGAAGGGGTAATTTTGTGAATTAGCATTGGGAATGTACATCAATTTATCGTTCATTGTCTTATCCCTTTAGATCCCTGAATTATTCCAAGCTTGTTAATTTTGGTGGAGGGGGGGGGAGGGGGAATTCAAAATTCAATATTTTGGGGGTGCCTACGACACCCTAAAATTCAATTTGATATAAAGTCCCCCCATTGGACGTCCTTGAATTGTGTCTTATTAATTATGTGAGATTAAGCATAGTCTTAACAAGGATGACAACATTCATAAAAGCGAAGCACTGAAATGGTAGAACAAACAGACATTAACACTTGTATAGTGTCAGAACTGAATAATCAGAATATAAATGTATAAAATTCGAAGCAAAATTGTAAGTAAATTTGTTGAAAAACTGCTTGATACAGGATAATGTTTATGGACATACTTACATTTTTAGGACTTGATTATAGAGTTGCTTCGCTTAAAATATTGTACTTTGTTGTCCCAGGAATCAGTATACCAAAAATCAGATCAAACGGATAATTGGATCACATAAAGATTTGTTGTTAAAAAAGTAAAAAAATAATATATTTAAAATGAACGTACGGACATTCTGGTAATGATTATTGAGTTGCTAGGGTTTCTAAATCGTACCTAACTACTACAGGAATCATCAGGCAAAGTTTGAAATCGATAGGACAATTATAACATGCCTAAATTAACGAGTAAAACTATCTATCTCGGACGGACTTACGGGCCGACCCTAATTATAGAAAAGCTAAGCTTTTAAAAATATATTCTTAAATCAAGTACATCCAAGTTTATAGAGGTGAGGAGGGAGGGACCTATTAAAATTTTAAAAATAGCCTAAATCCTGACAATATTCAGTCCAACCGCCATAGATGTTTTATAGTTGATTATGCTCCTTTATGATGTAAATGTAACATACATTTTAAGACAAATAAGAAAAGTCAAAACATATTAGTCAAAAATAAATTAATCAAATTTAATCGTACTTAGCGAAAAGATAAAGTAAAATAACCTACATAAAACTGTTTAATTATATAAATATCTGTTATCTTAGTTTTGTTTGCTTAGCCCATATTGTAAACGTATATTTAACTGTTTTTATAGCTTTTAAAACATTTTAGCATTAATTTTTAAAAGCGAAGCTTTTCTATAATTAGGGTCGGTCCGTCCGTCCGTCCGTACGTCCGTCCGAGATAGTTAGCTTTTATTCGTTAATTTAAGCATGTTAGAATTGTCCTATCGATTTCAAACTTTGCATGGTGATTTCTGTAACAGTTAGGTACGATTTAGAAAGCGTAGCAACTCTATAATCATTACCAAAATGTCCGTACGTCCATTTTAAACATGTTGATTTTTTTACTTTTTTAAATAGCTTTTTTCGTTAATTTAGGCATGTTAGAATTGTCCTATCGATTTCAAATTTTGCATGGTAATTCCTGTAATAGTTAGGTACGATTTAGAAAGCGTAGCAACTCTATAATCATTACCAGAAAGTCCGTACGTCCATTTTAAACATGTTGATTTTTCTACTTTTTTAACAACAAATTTTTATATGATCTAATTATCCGTTTGATCTGATATTTGGTATATTGATTCCTGGGACAACAAAGAACAATATTTTAAGCAAAGCAGCTCTATATTCAAGCCCTAAAGATGTAAGTATGTCCATAAACATTATCCTGTATCAAGCAGTTTTTCAACAAATTTACTTACAATTTTGCTTCAAATCTTATACTTTTATATTCTGATTATTCAGTTCAGACACTATACAAGTATTAATGTCCGTTTGTCCTACCGTTTCAGTGCTTCGCTTTTATGGATGTTGTCATCCTTGTTAGATAAAAATGAACAATGAAGATTTACACATTTTCACTCCACTTTTGGAAAGCAAAGAACTGTCGAGGTATAATTATATTTTTTAAAAGAATGATAAGCTTATGATCCCAGCTTATACCAATAACGGAATGTATTCGAAAAAATCACGAAACCTATACGTGGTTTTCAGCTGTCGTTTTTTTTTGGGGGGGGGGGGGCAACATATGGTAAAGTTGACGACCTCTCCAATTGCCCCCCAAATATAATATTATTTAAGATTTATTTCAATTTTAGGTTATACCTTATACCTAGCATCATCCGCTTGTAATGGGATGCAACATATACTTTAACGCCCAATGGTAATGGGATAATAGGTTAAGTAACATCCAACAGACAACCAAACATTTGATTGCATGATCTTTGTTTGAGAAGTTCTAACTGTGCATGGCAATGAGTTGCGCCTGTTTTTGGCAAAGGCATTCCTTTCTATTCCTTTTAATGTTGCATAGAAGCAGTAGGAACCATTTTTAACGTCTTTTTTAGTTATGCCGCAGTGTTGGGCCAAGATTCGAACCTATCGCCTTTTGAAAAACGAACTAATATATTTAGGTTAGCAGGGAGGCGGGTATGGTTAAAAATGGAAAACATGCAGCCAGGGGGAAGCTTCAAAATCCGTGGCATCGGCAGAACTATGCAGGTTTCATGATTGTTAAAACCAAAATCCGTGGTATCAGTAGAACTATGCAGGTTTTGTGATTATTAAAACTAAAATCCGTGGCATCGGCAGAACTATGCAGGTTTCTACATTATTAAAACCAAAATCCGTGGCATCGGCAGAACTATGCAGGTTTCTACTTTATTAAAACCAAAATCCGTGGCATCGGCAGAACTATGCAGGTTTCTTCATTATTAAAACCAAAATCCGTGGCATCGGCAGAACTATGCAGGTTTCGTGATTATTAAAACAATTCTTAATTTTTACAAGGAACTCTAGAAAGATTTTCGTTAACATTATTGTACGTATGTATGTGTTCATTGTAGGATTTATTTGTATTAATGTTTTACATTTTTTCCCCTCATTTTTTTCTTAATATTTTTTTTAATTTGAAGATTTTTTCTCTTATAATTCAATTATAATTGATTTTCAATTATATTTAGACAGAAAGAAATTGTTAAAATTTTTATTATAGAATATTATATTTAAAAAGTGAAAACCTAATTTTGTTGGGAATCACCATATACTGACTATCCTAAACTATACATGTCAAAGAAGATCTCGCAAACAGCAGGATAGATAGTTCCTTAACTTTGATTAGTTGTGGTTTTAGGTTGTTTAAATGTGGAGTGTTTTTTACCCCGAACACAAATATATCAAAACTAAAAAAAATCTTAGGAAGGGAGTGCTACCCCCTTATATAAGTTAAAAACATTCTTCAAAAACAAATCACTGATGATACAGATACACAAACAAACACCCTGACTTTTTTTAGGAAGCTAAAGCAAAATTGGGGGTGACGAAGTTTATCGGAAGTAGCGGAGGGAATGCGGGTATGGCTATGGCGGTAGCCGCGCAGGTTAATAGATAGATAGATTGATAGGCAGATAGATAGATAGCGTATCGGAAGTAGCGGAGGGAATGCGGGTATGGCTATATAAATAGATATATTGATAAGCAGATAGATAAATGGATAGATAGGTAAATATATAGATAAACAGACATACCGAAATTGATGGATGGCACTTGCAGTAGCCCTAATGATAGAGAGATAAATATACAGATGGACAGATAGATAAATATATAGTTAAACAGACAGAAAGATAAATAGATATATTGATAGGCAGATAGATAATGGATAAATAAAGAGATAAATAGTCATACTGAAATAAATAGATAAATATATGGACAGATAAATAATTAGATTGATTGAATGATAGATAGCTAGATAAATAGAGAAATAAATAGGTGAAAATATGGGTAGATAGATAGAGAAATATATGGGTAAATAGAAAATTAGATTAATAGATAGTTGGATAGATAAATAGATAGATATACGGGCAGATAGATAAATAGATAGATACATATATAGATAGGTACATGTGCAGATAGATATATAGATAAATAATTGAAAGATAGATAGATAGATAAATGGAAAGATAGATGTAACAAGAGAGTTATAAGATAGACATACAGGCAGATAGATGGATAGACAAACAATAGTGTAGACAGACGGACATAATTACGTAAAGACAAATATTAATCATTCTATATATTTTTTAGCAAATGGGAATGCCTGTTACAATCTATATACCCAAGAGCACAAAAGCATTTATGATTGAAAAGTTAAAGGTAAACTTTTAGGTACTTAAGGACATGTTCTTATTTTTGTGTACAGACAATTAAGCAACCCTTTGATTGCATGGACTTAGATATAAAAATATAAAAATAATACAATATTATGCAGTAGTTTAAACCTGGGAGAAAGGAACATTAATAGTTAGAGTAGGGGGAATGCATTGGCCTAAAACAGGCGCAACTCTTTACCATGCACAGTTAGGACTTCTCAGACAAAGGTCGTGCAATCAAAGGGTTGGTTGGCTGATGGGTGTTACTTGACCAAATACCCCGGGTGTTTGGACAGAAAAGGAGACATTTGGTCCCCTTGGTTATCCTGGGTTGTTGGACCATGGCGTTTGAATGTCATGGTCAGCATCTCCGCCAGTATGATGTAATTGACGAGGTAATCCATAAAACTCTCTAGTATTCTAGCATCTGACTAATTATCCTAGGACTATGGTGCAGAAGTAATTGTTATTGGTGAGAATTGGAATGAAGCAAATGAACATGCCAAAGCTGCTTTAGAACAGGTTTAAATAAGTATATGCACAAGCTGTTGTTGTTGTTGTTGTTGTAGCCATGATTCTCTAAAGTTAGGACTCAGATGCACTTGGAGACTGGAAGTGAGAATCCTTTGGCCAATCTTAGATTGGTAAGCTTCGCGCACAGCTGATTGTATTCTATGTCACTTTACAAGCTGACCCGCAATTCTCGTGGAAGCTACTCAATTATTACATCACCCTGGCCTAGAGTTTTGGCAGGTGTTCCATATTAAGCCACCCTAATTAATGGCACTCTCATACGAGGAGCATGGATGAGGGAAAGCATAGTTAGAGCTGCTTTGTTTGTAGAATCCTAACTTCCTACAAATCTCCCACCCTACAACCCTAGGGCATCTTAGGTAAGGTTGCGTGATCATAATCTGACAAATTGCGACAGCATTTGTCAACCAAGTGCAAAGTCTATGTGGGGACTTGAACTCGGTTCCTCCCAACCACAGCGTAGTGCACTACACTATGGGACACCCTTATACGCACATCACTAACTCTCAGCACAAAGTGGGGAAAATGGGTTGTTTATTGCACTCGTCCCAAAAGTTTTTAAATAATGTTTTTTGTTGGTTTACTTAACAACTTTGAGGACTTTTGTTAATTTTCATTAAGTTGAGTTTTCAACGTTTCAACCAATATTTTCAATCTACAGAAGAGGTAATTTTGTGTATCATAACTGGGGATGTATATAAATTTACGGCCATTGTCTTATCCCTTTAGATTCCTGATCATTCAGCATATGCAACACTCAGTTAAACCCTCCTTAGTTCAAACACAATGCTGCCGAGCCCTTGTTACATTTTATCTATAACTAGCAGCTGCGTTTCTACTACTTAGGAACTCTGTATTCGAATGGTTATTTAGGGGAAATAAAATAGCCTGAAACTATCCCAAAACTTATTGAAAACCTATCGGTTCAGTAGTTATCGAAATCTAAAAACAAAACTACCTCACTTAAAATAATAGGATGAAATCAGTTGATTAATAAACGGCCAAATCTTACGTTTTAGTTAAGCTTCCTTTTCATGACTAATATTATTGTTTTCTTGATAAGGAAGGAACATTTATGGTACATCCTTATGATCAAGAAGATACCTGGGCAGGACATATTACAATTATAGATGAGATTAACCAACAGTTAGGACAGGTATAGATAGATAGATACATATGATTAATAGGATACTTGGTAAGGACATAGTACAATTATAGATGAGATAAACCAACAGTTAGGACAGGTATAGATAGATAGATACATATGATTAATAGGATACTAGGTAAGGACATAGTACAATTATAGATGAGATTAACCAACAGTTAGGACAGGTATAGATAGATAGATACATATGATTAATAGGATACTAGGTAAGGACATAGTACAATTATAGATGAGATTAACCAACAGTTAGGACAGGTATAGATAGATAGATACATATGGTTAATAGGATACTTGGTAAGGACATAGTACAATTATAGATGAAATTAACCAACAGTTAGGACAGGTATAGATAGATAGATACATATGATTAATAGGATACTTGGTAAGGACATAGTACAATTATAGATGAAATTAACCAACAGTTAGGACAGGTATAGATAGATAGATACATATGATTAATAGGATACTTGGTAAGGACATAGTACAATTATAGATGAGATTAACCAACAGTTAGGACAGGTATAGATAGATAGATACATATGATTAATAGGATACTTGGTAAGGACATAGTACAATTATAGATGAGATTAACCAACAGTTAGGACAGGTATAGATAGATAGATACATATGATTAATAGGATACTTGGTAAGGACATAGTACAATTATAGATGAGATAAACCAACAGTTAGGACAGGTATAGATAGATAGATACATATGATTAATAGGATACTAGGTAAGGACATAGTACAATTATAGATGAGATTAACCAACAGTTAGGACAGGTATAGATAGATAGATACATATGATTAATAGGATACTAGGTAAGGACATAGTACAATTATAGATGAGATTAACCAACAGTTAGGACAGGTATAGATAGATAGATACATATGGTTAATAGGATACTTGGTAAGGACATAGTAAAATTATAGATGAAATTAACCAACAGTTAGGACAGGTATAGATAGATAGATACATATGATTAATAGGATACTTGGTAAGGACATAGTACAATTATAGATGAAATTAACCAACAGTTAGGACAGGTATAGATAGATAGATACATATGATTAATAGGATACTTGGTAAGGACATAGTACAATTATAGATGAGATTAACCAACAGTTAGGACAGGTATAGATAGATAGATACATATGGTTAATAGGATACTTGGTAAGGACATAGTACAATTATAGATGAGATTAACCAACAGTTAGGACAGGTATAGATAGATAGATACATATGATTAATAGGATACTTGGTAAGGACATAGTACAATTATAGATGAGATTAACCAACAGTTAGGACAGGTATAGATAGATAGATACATATGATTAATAGGATACTTGGTAAGGACATAGTACAATTATAGATGAGATTAACCAACAGTTAGGACAGGTATAGATAGATAGATACATATGATTAATAGGATACTTGGTAAGGACATAGTACAATTATAGATGAGATAAACCAACAGTTTGGACAGGTATAGATAGATAGATACATATGGTTAATAGGATACTTGGTAAGGACATAGTACAATTATAGATGAAATTAACCAACAGTTAGGACAGGTATAGATAGATAGATACATATGATTAATAGGATACTTGGTAAGGACATAGTACAATTATAGATGAGATAAACCAACAGTTAGGACAGGTATAGATAGATAGATACATATGGTTAATAGGATACTTGGTAAGGACATAGTACAATTATAGATGAAATTAACCAACAGTTAGGACAGGTATAGATAGATAGATACATATGGTTAATAGGATACTTGGTAAGGACATATTACAATTATAGATGAGATAAACCAACAGTTAGGACAGGTATAGATAGATAGATACATATGATTAATAGGATACTTGGTAAGGACATAGTACAATTATAGATGAGATAAACCAACAGTTAGGACAGGTATAGATAGATAAATAGATACATATGATTAATAGGATACTAGGTAAGGACATAGTACAATTATAGATGAGATTAACCAACAGTTAGGACAGGTATAGATAGATAGATACATATGATTAATAGGATACTTGGTAAGGACATAGTACAATTATAGATGAGATTAACCAACAGTTAGGACAGGTATAGATAGATAGATACATATGATTAATAGGATACTTGGTAAGGACATAGTACAATTATAGATGAGATAAACCAACAGTTAGGACAGGTATAGATAGATAGATACATATGATTAATAGGATACTTGGTAAGGACATAGTACAATTATAGATGAGATTAACCAACAGTTAGGACAGGTATTGATAGATAGATACATATGATTAATAGGATACTAGGTAAGGACATAGTACAATTATAGATGAGATAAACCAACAGTTAGGACAGGTATAGATAGATAGATACATATGATTAATAGGATACTTGGTAAGGACATAGTACAATTATAGATGAGATAAACCAACAGTTAGGACAGGTATAGATAGATAGATACATATGATTAATAGGATACTTGGTAAGGACATAGTACAATTAAAGATGAGATAAACCAACAGTTTGGACAGGTATAGATAGATAGATACATATGATTAATAGGATACTTGGTAAGGACATAGTACAATTATAGATGAAATTAACCAACAGTTAGGACAGGTATAGATAGATAGATACATATGATTAATAGGATACTAGGTAAGGACATAGTACAATTATAGATGAGATTAACCAACAGTTAGGACAGGTATAGATAGATAGATACATATGATTAATAGGATACTTGGTAAGGACATAGTACAATTATAGATGAGATTAACCAACAGTTAGGACAGGTATAGATAGATAGATACATATGATTAATAGGATACTTGGTAAGGACATAGTACAATTTTAGATGAGATAAACCAACAGTTAGGACAGGTATAGATAGATAGATACATATGATTAATAGGATACTTGGTAAGGACATAGTACAATTATAGATGAGATTAACCAACAGTTAGGACAGGTATTGATAGATAGATACATATGATTAATAGGATACTAGGTAAGGACATAGTACAATTATAGATGAGATAAACCAACAGTTAGGACAGGTATAGATAGATAGATACATATGATTAATAGGATACTTGGTAAGGACATAGTACAATTAAAGATGAGATAAACCAACAGTTTGGACAGGTATAGATAGATAGATACATATGATTAATAGGATACTTGGTAAGGACATAGTACAATTATAGATGAGATAAACCAACAGTTAGGACAGGTATAGATAGATAGATACATATGATTAATAGGATACTAGGTAAGGACATAGTACAATTATAGATGAGATGAACCAACAGTTAGGACAGGTATAGATAGATAGATACATATGATTAATAGGATACTAGGTAAGGACATAGTACAATTATAGATGAGATTAACCAACAGTTAGGACAGGTATAGATAGATAGATACATATGGTTAATAGGATACTTGGTAAGGACATAGTACAATTATAGATGAGATTAACCAACAGTTAGGACAGGTATAGATAGATAGATACATATGATTAATAGGATACTTGGTAAGGACATAGTAAAATTATAGATGAGATAAACCAACAGTTAGGACAGGTATTGATAGATAGATATATATGATTAATAGGATACTTGGTAAGGACATAGTACAATTATAGATGAGATTAACCAACAGTTAGGACAGGTATAGATAGATAGATAGATACATATGGTTAATAGGATACTAGGTAAGGACATAGTACAATTATAGATGAGATTAACCAACAGTTAGGACAGGTATAGATAGATAGATACATATGATTAATAGGATACTTGGTAAGGACATTGTACAATTATAGATGAGATTAACCAACAGTTAGGACAGGTATAGATAGATAGATACATATGATTAATAGGATACTTGGTAAGGACATAGTACAATTATAGATGAGATTAACCAACAGTTAGGACAGGTATAGATAGATAGATACATATGATTAATAGGATACTTGGTAAGGACATAGTACAATTATAGATGAGATTAACCAACAGTTAGGACAGGTATAGATAGATAGATACATATGATTAATAGGATACTAGGTAAGGACATAGTACAATTATAGATGAGATTAACCAACAGTTAGGACAGGTATAGATAGATAGATACATATGATTAATAGGATACTTGGTAAGGACATAGTACAATTATAGATGAGATAAACCAACAGTTTGGACAGGTATAGATAGATAGATACATATGATTAATAGGATACTAGGTAAGGACATAGTACAATTATAGATGAGATTAACCAACAGTTAGGACAGGTATAGATAGATAGATACATATGATTAATAGGATACTTGGTAAGGACATATTACAATTATAGATGAGATAAACCAACAGTTAGGACAGGTATAGATAGATAGATAGATACATATGGTTAATAGGATACTAGGTAAGGACATAGTACAATTATAGATGAGATTAACCAACAGTTAGGACAGGTATAGATAGATAGATACATATGATTAATAGGATACTTGGTAAGGACATAGTACAATTATAGATGAGATTAACCAACAGTTAGGACAGGTATAGATAGATAGATACATATGATTAATAGGATACTTGGTAAGGACATAGTACAATTATAGATGAGATTAACCAACAGTTAGGACAGGTATAGATAGATCGATACATATGATTAATAGGATACTTGGTAAGGACATAGTACAATTATAGATGAGATAAACCAACAGTTTGGACAGGTATAGATAGATAGATACATATGGTTAATAGGATACTTGGTAAGGACATAGTACAATTATAGATGAAATTAACCAACAGTTAGGACAGGTATAGATAGATAGATACATATGATTAATAGGATACTTGGTAAGGACATAGTACAATTATAGATGAGATAAACCAACAGTTAGGACAGGTATAGATAGATAGATACATATGGTTAATAGGATACTTGGTAAGGACATAGTACAATTATAGATGAAATTAACCAACAGTTAGGACAGGTATAGATAGATAGATACATATGGTTAATAGGATACTTGGTAAGGACATATTACAATTATAGATGAGATAAACCAACAGTTAGGACAGGTATAGATAGATAGATACATATGATTAATAGGATACTTGGTAAGGACATAGTACAATTATAGATGAGATAAACCAACAGTTAGGACAGGTATAGATAGATAGATAGATACATATGATTAATAGGATACTAGGTAAGGACATAGTACAATTATAGATGAGATTAACCAACAGTTAGGACAGGTATAGATAGATAGATACATATGATTAATAGGATACTTGGTAAGGACATAGTACAATTATAGATGAGATTAACCAACAGTTAGGACAGGTATAGATAGATAGATACATATGATTAATAGGATACTTGGTAAGGACATAGTACAATTATAGATGAGATAAACCAACAGTTAGGACAGGTATAGATAGATAGATACATATGATTAATAGGATACTTGGTAAGGACATAGTACAATTATAGATGAGATTAACCAACAGTTAGGACAGGTATTGATAGATAGATACATATGATTAATAGGATACTAGGTAAGGACATAGTACAATTATAGATGAGATAAACCAACAGTTAGGACAGGTATAGATAGATAGATACATATGATTAATAGGATACTTGGTAAGGACATAGTACAATTATAGATGAGATAAACCAACAGTTAGGACAGGTATAGATAGATAGATACATATGATTAATAGGATACTTGGTAAGGACATAGTACAATTAAAGATGAGATAAACCAACAGTTTGGACAGGTATAGATAGATAGATACATATGATTAATAGGATACTTGGTAAGGACATAGTACAATTATAGATGAAATTAACCAACAGTTAGGACAGGTATAGATAGATAGATACATATGATTAATAGGATACTAGGTAAGGACATAGTACAATTATAGATGAGATTAACCAACAGTTAGGACAGGTATAGATAGATAGATACATATGATTAATAGGATACTTGGTAAGGACATAGTACAATTATAGATGAGATTAACCAACAGTTAGGACAGGTATAGATAGATAGATACATATGATTAATAGGATACTTGGTAAGGACATAGTACAATTATAGATGAGATAAACCAACAGTTAGGACAGGTATAGATAGATAGATACATATGATTAATAGGATACTTGGTAAGGACATAGTACAATTATAGATGAGATTAACCAACAGTTAGGACAGGTATTGATAGATAGATACATATGATTAATAGGATACTAGGTAAGGACATAGTACAATTATAGATGAGATAAACCAACAGTTAGGACAGGTATAGATAGATAGATACATATGATTAATAGGATACTTGGTAAGGACATAGTACAATTAAAGATGAGATAAACCAACAGTTTGGACAGGTATAGATAGATAGATACATATGATTAATAGGATACTTGGTAAGGACATAGTACAATTATAGATGAGATAAACCAACAGTTAGGACAGGTATAGATAGATAGATACATATGATTAATAGGATACTAGGTAAGGACATAGTACAATTATAGATGAGATGAACCAACAGTTAGGACAGGTATAGATAGATAGATACATATGATTAATAGGATACTAGGTAAGGACATAGTACAATTATAGATGAGATTAACCAACAGTTAGGACAGGTATAGATAGATAGATACATATGGTTAATAGGATACTTGGTAAGGACATAGTACAATTATAGATGAGATTAACCAACAGTTAGGACAGGTATAGATAGATAGATACATATGATTAATAGGATACTTGGTAAGGACATAGTAAAATTATAGATGAGATAAACCAACAGTTAGGACAGGTATTGATAGATAGATATATATGATTAATAGGATACTTGGTAAGGACATAGTACAATTATAGATGAGATTAACCAACAGTTAGGACAGGTATAGATAGATAGATAGATACATATGGTTAATAGGATACTAGGTAAGGACATAGTACAATTATAGATGAGATTAACCAACAGTTAGGACAGGTATAGATAGATAGATACATATGATTAATAGGATACTTGGTAAGGACATAGTACAATTATAGATGAGATTAACCAACAGTTAGGACAGGTATAGATAGATAGATACATATGATTAATAGGATACTAGGTAAGGACATAGTACAATTATAGATGAGATTAACCAACAGTTAGGACAGGTATAGATAGATAGATACATATGATTAATAGGATACTTGGTAAGGACATAGTACAATTATAGATGAGATTAACCAACAGTTAGGACAGGTATAGATAGATAGATACATATGATTAATAGGATACTTGGTAAGGACATAGTACAATTATAGATGAGATTAACCAACAGTTAGGACAGGTATAGATAGATAGATACATATGATTAATAGGATACTAGGTAAGGACATAGTACAATTATAGATGAGATTAACCAACAGTTAGGACAGGTATAGATAGATAGATACATATGATTAATAGGATACTTGGTAAGGACATAGTACAATTATAGATGAGATAAACCAACAGTTTGGACAGGTATAGATAGATAGATACATATGATTAATAGGATACTAGGTAAGGACATAGTACAATTATAGATGAGATTAACCAACAGTTAGGACAGGTATAGATAGATAGATACATATGATTAATAGGATACTTGGTAAGGACATATTACAATTATAGATGAGATAAACCAACAGTTAGGACAGGTATAGATAGATAGATAGATACATATGGTTAATAGGATACTAGGTAAGGACATAGTACAATTATAGATGAGATTAACCAACAGTTAGGACAGGTATAGATAGATAGATACATATGATTAATAGGATACTTGGTAAGGACATAGTACAATTATAGATGAGATTAACCAACAGTTAGGACAGGTATAGATAGATAGATACATATGATTAATAGGATACTTGGTAAGGACATAGTACAATTATAGATGAGATTAACCAACAGTTAGGACAGGTATAGATAGATAGATACATATGATTAATAGGATACTTGGTAAGGACATAGTACAATTATAGATGAGATAAACCAACAGTTTGGACAGGTATAGATAGATAGATACATATGGTTAATAGGATACTTGGTAAGGACATAGTACAATTATAGATGAAATTAACCAACAGTTAGGACAGGTATAGATAGATAGATACATATGATTAATAGGATACTTGGTAAGGACATAGTACAATTATAGATGAGATAAACCAACAGTTAGGACAGGTATAGATAGATAGATACATATGGTTAATAGGATACTTGGTAAGGACATAGTACAATTATAGATGAAATTAACCAACAGTTAGGACAGGTATAGATAGATAGATACATATGGTTAATAGGATACTTGGTAAGGACATATTACAATTATAGATGAGATAAACCAACAGTTAGGACAGGTATAGATAGATAGATACATATGATTAATAGGATACTTGGTAAGGACATAGTACAATTATAGATGAGATAAACCAACAGTTAGGACAGGTATAGATAGATAGATAGATACATATGATTAATAGGATACTAGGTAAGGACATAGTACAATTATAGATGAGATTAACCAACAGTTAGGACAGGTATAGATAGATAGATACATATGATTAATAGGATACTTGGTAAGGACATAGTACAATTATAGATGAGATTAACCAACAGTTAGGACAGGTATAGATAGATAGATAGATACATATGGTTAATAGGATACTTGGTAAGGACATAGTACAATTATAGATGAGATTAACCAACAGTTAGGACAGGTATTGATAGATAGATACATATGATTAATAGGATACTAGGTAAGGACATAGTACAATTATAGATGAGATAAACCAACAGTTAGGACAGGTATAGATAGATAGATACATATGATTAATAGGATACTTGGTAAGGACATAGTACAATTAAAGATGAGATAAACCAACAGTTTGGACAGGTATAGATAGATAGATACATATGATTAATAGGATACTTGGTAAGGACATAGTACAATTATAGATGAAATTAACCAACAGTTAGGACAGGTATAGATAGATAGATACATATGATTAATAGGATACTAGGTAAGGACATAGTACAATTATAGATGAGATTAACCAACAGTTAGGACAGGTATAGATAGATAGATACATATGATTAATAGGATACTTGGTAAGGACATAGTACAATTATAGATGAGATTAACCAACAGTTAGGACAGGTATAGATAGATAGATACATATGATTAATAGGATACTTGGTAAGGACATAGTACAATTATAGATGAGATAAACCAACAGTTAGGACAGGTATAGATAGATAGATACATATGATTAATAGGATACTTGGTAAGGACATAGTACAATTATAGATGAGATTAACCAACAGTTAGGACAGGTATTGATAGATAGATACATATGATTAATAGGATACTAGGTAAGGACATAGTACAATTATAGATGAGATTAACCAACAGTTAGGACAGGTATAGATAGATAGATACATATGATTAATAGGATACTTGGTAAGGACATAGTACAATTATAGATGAGATTAACCAACAGTTAGGACAGGTATAGATAGATAGATACATATGATTAATAGGATACTAGGTAAGGACATAGTACAATTATAGATGAGATTAACCAACAGTTAGGACAGGTATAGATAGATAGATACATATGATTAATAGGATACTTGGTAAGGACATAGTACAATTATAGATGAGATAAACCAACAGTTTGGACAGGTATAGATAGATAGATACATATGATTAATAGGATACTAGGTAAGGACATAGTACAATTATAGATGATATAAACCAACAGTTAGGACAGGTATAGATAGATAGATACATATGATTAATAGGATACTAGGTAAGGACATAGTACAATTATAGATGAGATTAACCAACAGTTAGGACAGGTATAGATAGATAGATACATATGATTAATAGGATACTTGGTAAGGACATAGTACAATTATAGATGAAATTAACCAACAGTTAGGACAGGTATAGATAGATAGATACATATGATTAATAGGATACTTGGTAAGGACATAGTACAATTATAGATGAGATTAACCAACAGTTAGGACAGGTATAGATAGATAGATACATATGATTAATAGGATACTTGGTAAGGACATAGTACAATTATAGATGAGATAAACCAACAGTTAGGACAGGTATAGATAGATAGATACATATGATTAATAGGATACTAGGTAAGGACATAGTACAATTATAGATGAGATAAACCAACAGTTAGGACAGGTATTGATAGATAGATATATATGATTAATAGGATACTTGGTAAGGACATAGTACAATTATAGATGAGATTAACCAACAGTTAGGACAGGTATAGATAGATAGATAGATACATATGGTTAATAGGATACTAGGTAAGGACATAGTACAATTATAGATGAGATTAACCAACAGTTAGGACAGGTATAGATAGATAGATACATATGATTAATAGGATACTTGGTAAGGACATAGTACAATTATAGATGAGATTAACCAACAGTTAGGACAGGTATAGATAGATAGATACATATGATTAATAGGATACTAGGTAAGGACATAGTACAATTATAGATGAGATTAACCAACAGTTAGGACAGGTATAGATAGATAGATACATATGATTAATAGGATACTTGGTAAGGACATAGTACAATTATAGATGAGATTAACCAACAGTTAGGACAGGTATAGATAGATAGATACATATGATTAATAGGATACTAGGTAAGGACATAGTACAATTATAGATGAGATTAACCAACAGTTAGGACAGGTATAGATAGATAGATACATATGATTAATAGGATACTTGGTAAGGACATAGTACAATTATAGATGAGATAAACCAACAGTTTGGACAGGTATAGATAGATAGATACATATGATTAATAGGATACTAGGTAAGGACATAGTACAATTATAGATGAGATTAACCAACAGTTAGGACAGGTATAGATAGATAGATACATATGATTAATAGGATACTTGGTAAGGACATATTACAATTATAGATGAGATAAACCAACAGTTAGGACAGGTATAGATAGATAGATAGATACATATGGTTAATAGGATACTAGGTAAGGACATAGTACAATTATAGATGAGATTAACCAACAGTTAGGACAGGTATAGATAGATAGATACATATGATTAATAGGATACTTGGTAAGGACATAGTAAAATTATAGATGAGATTAACCAACAGTTAGGACAGGTATAGATAGATAGATACATATGATTAATAGGATACTTGGTAAGGACATAGTACAATTATAGATGAGATTAACCAACAGTTAGGACAGGTATAGATAGATAGATACATATGATTAATAGGATACTTGGTAAGGACATAGTACAATTATAGATGAGATAAACCAACAGTTTGGACAGGTATAGATAGATAGATACATATGGTTAATAGGATACTTGGTAAGGACATAGTACAATTATAGATGAAATTAACCAACAGTTAGGACAGGTATAGATAGATAGATACATATGATTAATAGGATACTTGGTAAGGACATAGTACAATTATAGATGAGATAAACCAACAGTTAGGACAGGTATAGATAGATAGATACATATGATTAATAGGATACTTGGTAAGGACATAGTACAATTATAGATGAAATTAACCAACAGTTAGGACAGGTATAGATAGATAGATACATATGGTTAATAGGATACTTGGTAAGGACATATTACAATTATAGATGAGATAAACCAACAGTTAGGACAGGTATAGATAGATAGATACATATGATTAATAGGATACTTGGTAAGGACATAGTACAATTATAGATGAGATAAACCAACAGTTAGGACAGGTATAGATAGATAGATAGATACATATGATTAATAGGATACTAGGTAACGACATAGTACAATTATAGATGAGATTAACCAACAGTTAGGACAGGTATAGATAGATAGATACATATGATTAATAGGATACTTGGTAAGGACATAGTACAATTATAGATGAGATTAACCAACAGTTAGGACAGGTATAGATAGATAGATACATATGATTAATAGGATACTTGGTAAGGACATAGTACAATTATAGATGAGATAAACCAACAGTTAGGACAGGTATAGATAGATAGATACATATGATTAATAGGATACTTGGTAAGGACATAGTACAATTATAGATGAGATTAACCAACAGTTAGGACAGGTATTGATAGATAGATACATATGATTAATAGGATACTAGGTAAGGACATAGTACAATTATAGATGAGATAAACCAACAGTTAGGACAGGTATAGATAGATAGATACATATGATTAATAGGATACTTGGTAAGGACATAGTACAATTATAGATGAGATAAACCAACAGTTAGGACAGGTATAGATAGATAGATACATATGATTAATAGGATACTTGGTAAGGACATAGTACAATTAAAGATGAGATAAACCAACAGTTTGGACAGGTATAGATAGATAGATACATATGATTAATAGGATACTTGGTAAGGACATAGTACAATTATAGATGAAATTAACCAACAGTTAGGACAGGTATAGATAGATAGATACATATGATTAATAGGATACTAGGTAAGGACATAGTACAATTATAGATGAGATTAACCAACAGTTAGGACAGGTATAGATAGATAGATACATATGATTAATAGGATACTTGGTAAGGACATAGTACAATTATAGATGAGATTAACCAACAGTTAGGACAGGTATAGATAGATAGATACATATGATTAATAGGATACTTGGTAAGGACATAGTACAATTATAGATGAGATAAACCAACAGTTAGGACAGGTATAGATAGATAGATACATATGATTAATAGGATACTTGGTAAGGACATAGTACAATTATAGATGAGATTAACCAACAGTTAGGACAGGTATTGATAGATAGATACATATGATTAATAGGATACTAGGTAAGGACATAGTACAATTATAGATGAGATAAACCAACAGTTAGGACAGGTATAGATAGATAGATACATATGATTAATAGGATACTTGGTAAGGACATAGTACAATTAAAGATGAGATAAACCAACAGTTTGGACAGGTATAGATAGATAGATACATATGATTAATAGGATACTTGGTAAGGACATAGTACAATTATAGATGAGATAAACCAACAGTTAGGACAGGTATAGATAGATAGATACATATGATTAATAGGATACTAGGTAAGGACATAGTACAATTATAGATGAGATGAACCAACAGTTAGGACAGGTATAGATAGATAGATACATATGATTAATAGGATACTAGGTAAGGACATAGTACAATTATAGATGAGATTAACCAACAGTTAGGACAGGTATAGATAGATAGATACATATGGTTAATAGGATACTTGGTAAGGACATAGTACAATTATAGATGAGATTAACCAACAGTTAGGACAGGTATAGATAGATAGATACATATGATTAATAGGATACTTGGTAAGGACATAGTAAAATTATAGATGAGATAAACCAACAGTTAGGACAGGTATTGATAGATAGATATATATGATTAATAGGATACTTGGTAAGGACATAGTACAATTATAGATGAGATTAACCAACAGTTAGGACAGGTATAGATAGATAGATAGATACATATGGTTAATAGGATACTAGGTAAGGACATAGTACAATTATAGATGAGATTAACCAACAGTTAGGACAGGTATAGATAGATAGATACATATGATTAATAGGATACTTGGTAAGGACATAGTACAATTATAGATGAGATTAACCAACAGTTAGGACAGGTATAGATAGATAGATACATATGATTAATAGGATACTAGGTAAGGACATAGTACAATTATAGATGAGATTAACCAACAGTTAGGACAGGTATAGATAGATAGATACATATGATTAATAGGATACTTGGTAAGGACATAGTACAATTATAGATGAGATTAACCAACAGTTAGGACAGGTATAGATAGATAGATACATATGATTAATAGGATACTTGGTAAGGACATAGTACAATTATAGATGAGATTAACCAACAGTTAGGACAGGTATAGATAGATAGATACATATGATTAATAGGATACTAGGTAAGGACATAGTACAATTATAGATGAGATTAACCAACAGTTAGGACAGGTATAGATAGATAGATACATATGATTAATAGGATACTTGGTAAGGACATAGTACAATTATAGATGAGATAAACCAACAGTTTGGACAGGTATAGATAGATAGATACATATGATTAATAGGATACTAGGTAAGGACATAGTACAATTATAGATGAGATTAACCAACAGTTAGGACAGGTATAGATAGATAGATACATATGATTAATAGGATACTTGGTAAGGATATAGTACAATTATAGATGAGATTAACCAACAGTTAGGACAGGTATAGATAGATAGATACATATGATTAATAGGATTCTTGGTAAGGACATAGTACAATTATAGATGAGATAAACCAACAGTTAGGACAGGTATAGATAGATAGATACATATGATTAATAGGATACTTGGTAAGGACATAGTACAATTATAGATGAGATTAACCAACAGTTAGGACAGGTATTGATAGATAGATACATATGATTAATAGGATACTAGGTAAGGACATAGTACAATTATAGATGAGATAAACCAACAGTTAGGACAGGTATAGATAGATAGATACATATGATTAATAGGATACTTGGTAAGGACATAGTACAATTATAGATGAGATAAACCAACAGTTAGGACAGGTATAGATAGATAGATACATATGATTAATAGGATACTTGGTAAGGACATAGTACAATTAAAGATGAGATAAACCAACAGTTTGGACAGGTATAGATAGATAGATACATATGATTAATAGGATACTTGGTAAGGACATAGTACAATTATAGATGAAATTAACCAACAGTTAGGACAGGTATAGATAGATAGATACATATGATTAATAGGATACTAGGTAAGGACATAGTACAATTATAGATGAGATTAACCAACAGTTAGGACAGGTATAGATAGATAGATACATATGATTAATAGGATACTTGGTAAGGACATAGTACAATTATAGATGAGATTAACCAACAGTTAGGACAGGTATAGATAGATAGATACATATGATTAATAGGATACTTGGTAAGGACATAGTACAATTATAGATGAGATTAACCAACAGTTAGGACAGGTATAGATAGATAGATACATATGATTAATAGGATACTTGGTAAGGACATAGTACAATTATAGATGAGATTAACCAACAGTTAGGACAGGTATAGATAGATAGATACATATGATTAATAGGATACTTGGTAAGGACATAGTACAATTATAGATGAGATAAACCAACAGTTTGGACAGGTATAGATAGATAGATACATATGGTTAATAGGATACTTGGTAAGGACATAGTACAATTATAGATGAAATTAACCAACAGTTAGGACAGGTATAGATAGATAGATACATATGATTAATAGGATACTTGGTAAGGACATAGTACAATTATAGATGAGATAAACCAACAGTTAGGACAGGTATAGATAGATAGATACATATGGTTAATAGGATACTTGGTAAGGACATAGTACAATTATAGATGAAATTAACCAACAGTTAGGACAGGTATAGATAGATAGATACATATGGTTAATAGGATACTTGGTAAGGACATATTACAATTATAGATGAGATAAACCAACAGTTAGGACAGGTATAGATAGATAGATACATATGATTAATAGGATACTTGGTAAGGACATAGTACAATTATAGATGAGATAAACCAACAGTTAGGACAGGTATAGATAGATAGATAGATACATATGATTAATAGGATACTAGGTAAGGACATAGTACAATTATAGATGAGATTAACCAACAGTTAGGACAGGTATAGATAGATAGATACATATGATTAATAGGATACTTGGTAAGGACATAGTACAATTATAGATGAGATTAACCAACAGTTAGGACAGGTATAGATAGATAGATACATATGATTAATAGGATACTTGGTAAGGACATAGTACAATTATAGATGAAATTAACCAACAGTTAGGACAGGTATTGATAAATAGATACATATGATTAATAGGATACTTGGTAAGGACATAGTACAATTATAGATGAGATTAACCAACAGTTAGGACAGGTATTGATAGATAGATACATATGATTAATAGGATACTAGGTAAGGACATAGTACAATTATAGATGAGATAAACCAACAGTTAGGACAGGTATAGATAGATAGATACATATGATTAATAGGATACTTGGTAAGGACATAGTACAATTATAGATGAGATAAACCAACAGTTAGGACAGGTATAGATAGATAGATACATATGATTAATAGGATACTTGGTAAGGACATAGTACAATTAAAGATGAGATAAACCAACAGTTTGGACAGGTATAGATAGATAGATACATATGATTAATAGGATACTTGGTAAGGACATAGTACAATTATAGATGAAATTAACCAACAGTTAGGACAGGTATAGATAGATAGATACATATGATTAATAGGATACTAGGTAAGGACATAGTACAATTATAGATGAGATTAACCAACAGTTAGGACAGGTATAGATAGATAGATACATATGATTAATAGGATACTTGGTAAGGACATAGTACAATTATAGATGAAATTAACCAACAGTTAGGACAGGTATAGATAGATAGATACATATGATTAATAGGATACTTGGTAAGGACATAGTACAATTATAGATGAGATTAACCAACAGTTAGGACAGGTATAGATAGATAGATACATATGATTAATAGGATACTTGGTAAGGACATAGTACAATTATAGATGAGATAAACCAACAGTTAGGACAGGTATAGATAGATAGATACATATGATTAATAGGATACTAGGTAAGGACATAGTACAATTATAGATGAGATTAACCAACAGTTAGGACAGGTATAGATAGATAGATACATATGATTAATAGGATACTTGGTAAGGACATAGTACAATTATAGATGAAATTAACCAACAGTTAGGACAGGTATAGATAGATAGATACATATGGTTAATAGGATACTTGGTAAGGACATAGTACAATTATAGATGAGATAAACCAACAGTTAGGACAGGTATAGATAGATAGATACATATGATTAATAGGATACTAGGTAAGGACATAGTACAATTATAGATGAGATTAACCAACAGTTAGGACAGGTATAGATAGATAGATACATATGGTTAATAGGATACTTGGTAAGGACATAGTACAATTATAGATGAGATTAACCAACAGTTAGGACAGGTATTGATAGATAGATACATATGATTAATAGGATACTTGGTAAGGACATAGTACAATTATAGATGAGATAAACCAACAGTTAGGACAGGTATAGATAGATAGATACATATGATTAATAGGATACTAGGTAAGGACATAGTACAATTATAGATGAGATTAACCAACAGTTAGGACAGGTATAGATAGATAGATACATATGATTAATAGGATACTTGGTAAGGACATAGTACAATTATAGATGAAATTAACCAACAGTTAGGACAGGTATAGATAGATAGATACATATGATTAATAGGATACTTGGTAAGGACATAGTACAATTATAGATGAGATAAACCAACAGTTAGGACAGGTATAGATAGATAGATAGATACATATGATTAATAGGATACTAGGTAAGGACATAGTACAATTATAGATGAGATTAACCAACAGTTAGGACAGGTATAGATAGATAGATACATATGATTAATAGGATACTTGGTAAGGACATAGTACAATTATAGATGAGATAAACCAACAGTTTGGACAGGTATAGATAGATAGATACATATGATTAATAGGATACTTGGTAAGGACATAGTACAATTATAGATGAGATTAACCAACAGTTAGGACAGGTATAGATAGATAGATACATATGATTAATAGGATACTTGGTAAGGACATAGTACAATTATAGATGAAATTAACCAACAGTTAGGACAGGTATAGATAGATAGATACATATGATTAATAGGATACTAGGTAAGGACATAGTACAATTATAGATGAGATTAACCAACAGTTAGGACAGGTATAGATAGATAGATACATATGATTAATAGGATACTTGGTAAGGACATAGTACAATTATAGATGAAATTAACCAACAGTTAGGACAGGTATAGATAGATAGATACATATGATTAATAGGATACTAGGTAAGGACATAGTACAATTATAGATGAGATTAACCAACAGTTAGGACAGGTATAGATAGATAGATACATATGATTAATAGGATACTAGGTAAGGACATAGTACAATTATAGATGAGATTAACCAACAGTTAGGACAGGTATAGATAGATAGATACATATGGTTAATAGGATACTTGGTAAGGACATAGTACAATTATAGATGAGATAAACCAACAGTTAGGACAGGTATAGATAGATAGATACATATGATTAATAGGATACTAGGTAAGGACATAGTACAATTATAGATGAGATTAACCAACAGTTAGGACAGGTATAGATAGATAGATACATATGGTTAATAGGATACTTGGTAAGGACATAGTACAATTATAGATGAGATAAACCAACAGTTAGGACAGGTATAGATAGATAGATACATATGATTAATAGGATACTAGGTAAGGACATAGTACAATTATAGATGAGATAAACCAACAGTTAGGACAGGTATAGATAGATAGATACATATGATTAATAGGATACTTGGTAAGGACATAGTACAATTATAGATGAGATTAACCAACAGTTGTATTATAGAAATATATGATTTTTTACATATGCCTAAATGCAAACCTCTAATATAGGACCCTGGGTGTATAGTAACCTGTGTTGGGGGTGGAGGTTTAGCTATTGGCGTATTACAAGGTATGATTAGGTACTTATCTTCTAACAATTATGATTTATCTTTTTTTTTAAATTATGAATTCGCAAAATATAGGAACAGGTTAATACATCCAGCTGATTTGTAAGTTTTTTTTAAGTCGGGTTCCTAGCGACGAATTGGTGTTAAGTTGACGAGAACTGAAGATTTCTTTACCTGTAACTGTATTGATACTTTAGGCATTGAAAAGCATGGATGGGAATCAACAAAAGTTATTGCAATGGAAACTGAGTAAGTATAAATACAAGTTTGATAAATCTATTACACTTTAAGACTAAATAGGTTTGGTGATTTTTGTATTCAATTTCTATTTTGTCTGAATCTTCTGTAAATAGTGACTAGTGGGATAAATGCTAATTGAAAATGTAAAAAAACAAAAAAATTACAAACCCTTTCTTGAGAATGTTTATTAAACATTATTATAAGCTTAATAAAATGTTTTATCCTAATTTTCATGTATGATCCAGTCGTTAACTAACTTTTAACTTAAAAGCTGCCATAAAGTCACTAAAACTGCTTTGACCGCTGAAGGCGACTTATGCATCAACTATTGCAATTTTGATTGATATGAACTTTCAAGCTTGTAACTTTCAGGGGAGCAAATTGTTTGAAAGCTGCCAGGGATGCTGGAACTCTGGTTATTCTTTCAGGTAAAATAATGTCAATATAGAAGTTATACTTTTAATGAACCAAAAGAATTTTATTTAAACTTAAAGTGAAAAATACTCGTTAAATTTACAAGTACATATTTATTTTAATATTATAATATAATATATTATAATATTGTATAAGATCATATTAAGTCCAGTAGATCAACATTTCATAAACTATAACTTTTTAGAGGGATTATCCATCTGTTTTTAAGGAGTTTTCTTTCCCATGTTTTAACTACTAATTTTAAATTACAGGAGGAGTAATTTTGTGCATCATCATTAGGGATGTACAATGTACATCAATTTATCGGCCAATTTCTTATCCCTTTAGACCCCTTGTTCCTTTAGGTATAACAAGTGTAGCCACAAGCCTAGGAGCTCTCAGTGTGTCACAAACTCTTTTCAATAAAGTCCAGGAAAAGGTAAAGTATTTATATCCAATTAGATCTGGTTCTATGCCATACTGAGAAATTATGAATAGTATCGTTTTTTGGAGAATTATCTAAGGCCTCTTAGGTTAAACAAAAAGAAATAAATCCTAAAAAAATTTCATTTTACTTTTCTGAAAAAAATGTGTAATGATATCTTTTTATAATTTGGTTGGACTAGGTTATACGCTAGAGGGCCGAGCGCATGTGGCTAGGCAGGCTATAAGGCCTAGCATGATGCGGCTGGGCAGGCTAGGGGGTCGAACGCTGCGAATAGGCAGGCTAGGTGGCCGAGCGCTGCGGCTAGGCAGGTTACAGGGCAGAGTGCCGCGGTCAGGGTAATAGTTTTGTTTTAGTTCAATATTGTTTAGTTTAAAATTGAACGGAAAAAATCCTAAGAGGATAATACCAATTATGTTCTTTTTCATTTACAAGTAAGCTTAAGTTTTTTAAGGGTACGTCATATCCTTATCTTAAAGAAAGAAGGTTCTTTTTTTACTTAATTTTTTTTATTTTTTTAGCCAGAAAAAGTGATTAGTCATGTAGTGACAGACAAAGATGCTTTACAGGCCGTAGTCAACTTTGCTGATCATATGAGGTACATGGATAGATAGGTGGATAGATAGATATATAAATAGATAGTTAGACTGAATAAAGTAATAGCTTTACATGCTATAGTCAATTTTACTGATCATATAAGGTACATAGATAGATAGATAGACAGATGGACATATCAATAGATAGATAGACTGATTAAAGTTATAGCTTTACATGATATAGTCAACTTTGCTGATCATATGAGGTACATGGATAGATAGAAAAATGGATAGATAGATAGATATATGAATAGATAGATGGACTGAAATATAGTTATAGTTAAGGATTTTTACATGCTGTAGTCAACTTTGCTAATCATATGAGGTACATAGATAGATAGATAAATAGATGGATAGATTGATGCTTTATCTGTAGTTAACTTTGCTGATAATATGAGGTACATGGATTGATAGATAAATAGACAGATAGATAGATGGATAGATGGATGGATTGAAATGTAGTCACAGTTTAGTAAGCTTTACAGGCTGTAGTCAACTTTGCTGATCATATGAGGCAAATAGATAGGTAGATATATAAATAGATGGATTTTTAGATAAATAGAAATATGAACTGAAATATAGTAGCATTAAAGAATGCTATACAGGCTGTAGTCAACTTTGCTTATCATATGAGGTACACACATAGATAGATATATAGAAAGATGGATAGATTAGATAGATGAATTGAAATATAGTATTAGTTAAGGATCCTTTACAGGCTGTAATCAACTTTGTTGATCATATGAGTTACATAGATAGATATATAGATGGACATATACATAAATAGATAGATGGACTTAATTTAGTAACAGTTAAGAATGCTTTACAACTGTATTAATCATATAAGGTACATGGATTGATAGATAAATTTATTGTTCATTATCTTATTCCTGGAATATTTAGGTATTTCCTTTTTTAGAGTGTTAGTAGAGCCAGCCTGTGGTTCTGCTTTATCAGCTGTTTATACTGGCTTTATCAATCAAAATTTAGACAATTTACCTCAAGGAGACATAGGTAATAACCAAGGAGGACAACATTCATAAAGCAAAGCTCTGAAACGTAAGGAAAAACAAATATAAAACACTTGTAGATTGTTAGAACTTCGGGGTAATTCGTTTTTGGGGGGGGTAAAATGGCGCGCGAAGCGCGCCGCAAATTTTTTTATCCCCCCCAAAATTTTTACCCCGGGGGTAAAATTTGCATGGGGGGGGTAATTACCCCCCCTGAAAATTATTTGGGGGAGGTAAATACCCCATCCTAAATGGTTGGGGGTGCCTACGGCACCCCCTGGGTAGGGGTACATTTTAAATCGGAGGGGTAAAATGAAAAACATTTTGGGGGGGGGTAATCGCCCCATTACCCCCCCCCCCCTTGGACGTCTATGGGATATACTGATATTTTGAGGTCTTGATTATAGAGATGCTTCGCTAATAACATTGTACTTTGTTGGCCCAGGAATCAGTATTCCAAAAATTAGATCAATTGGATTATTACATCACATAAAAAAATACGCACGGAGCGTCCCTAATTATAAAAAGGTTTTCAATAAGAAATTAAGGTCGATAGATGGATAGATTCTTAGATCTAAATAATTATATAGCATGTATAAGTCTTTAGTGTTAAAACCTATGCTCGGACTCACGGCTTACAGAAGCCTCATCGTCGGCACAGTGGCTTCTGTATGCTACCTTTTAAGCTTCAGCCGCAGCTAACAAATTTCCAAATTTAATTCAACCAACCCTAAAAGCCACATTCAACCAAACGACATATTGTCTAATAAAAATCAGGCATACAAAACAAATGACCAATGATAGGCCAGTATACATTGCAATTGACCAATGATAAAATATATAATGACCTATCATTAGACATTTGTATTGTATGATGTCATTTTTTATTAGGCACTATTTGCTGCTTCTGTTTTAGAATCTTAATTTCTCTAATTGATTTGATTGTAATTTAGTTGTGATAGTTTGTGGTGGAAATATTGTCAACCTCAATTTATTACAAGACTGGCACAAACAATTAGCTCAATAGTTCTACTTATTTTTTTCATAAATTGTTACTTGATTAGTTTAAATAAATATTAAAAAATATTGTTTTGAGAAATTAGGCTTTTCTTTAAGTTATCATGTTTTTTTTAAAGCAAAGCTACTCTATAATTCACTTTGTCCGTCACTCCGTCCGTAACGCTATGGGGGAAACTTGATTTTCTCGGCTCCTATTAAAGATAGACAGCTGAAATTTTTATTGAAGATTCCTATGACATATGCCCATCTAATCTATGCATTGTTTTGTCCATCTGTCTGTTACAAAGGGAGAATGCAATGGCCGATTAATTAATGCACCTCCAATGATAATTCACAGCATAACCCTACTGCAGGTATCAGTTAGTAGTTGAAACGTTCGGACACTCATCTTAATGAAATAACCCATTAAAATTTAATAAAAGTTGATGTCAACGAATAAGAAAACAAAACGTTAATATAAAACTCTTATGAGTCTAGGGTAATAAACAATGTCTCCTCCCTCATTGGTTGATAATTGCTTTTTTGCTTTAGCATTTAATTTACTAAAAATAGACAGTTAGATTATGAGAAAGGCAAAGCTTCTCAATTTCTAGTAATGGTGCTGGAACCTCCAAAAATACTTATTCATTAGCTTTAATGTTAGTTGGACTTGAACAAAGCGTTTGATTCGAGTATTTAGTATTGCATCCTCGAATCTATTCATTATTAGAAGCGAGGTTGGGTTGTTTACATAATTAAGTTTTTATCTGGACAAGAAAAAAAATGATCCCAAAAAAATTAGATATATACCCCACCAAAAAAAAACTCTAAAACCCACCCAAAAAAATTGTTGGTGTTAAATTTGTATTTAATGTCCTTTAATTCGTTTTTTTTTATATCCCCCTCTCCCATAAAAAAATGAGGGAAGATACTATACACATTTTCAGTGGGCTCAGCTTTCCCTAAACTTGAATCACTCGCTTATTGAGAATTTATACTCCTTCAACCCCCCCCCCCCCCAAAAAAAAAAATAACAAATTGAACATCCTTTAATTTAATAATTTTATTTTAATAAGTAACGAACAAAGAAAACTAATAAGCAGCTAGTTAGTGTTACACTTTTATAAATAAAAATAAACAATCTTTACAATGGTAAATATCTTTATTGATCTAAATTAAACTAAAAATACATTATATGCAATTATTATTTATATCATATTGATAAAAAATATACTTATTATTAATAATAATGAATATGACTATGAAATATTACAATATAATAAGTCAGAAATATACGTTTTCACATTTTTTTTACATTGCAGTTTTAAAAAATCATTAAAATTTTAATAATCTAAAAAAAATTAAATTTGGTCGTTGGATTTCGAAAAAAGGGGCAAATTAATATCATTTATGACAATTTTATTCTATATCTTTCAGAAAATATCAAGTACTTTATCAAATTTTATTTTACTAACAATAACATCACAGAAACATTTTTATTTAAAAATCATCCTTATAAATATAAGGATTTATGGAAAATTTTTGAAAACAAATAGCAGTATAGCCATATGAACCTACTAATAGCTTAAAATCTAAAGGGATAAGACGATGGCCGATGAAATGATATACAATTACATCCTCAATGATGATAAAATAAATTACCCCTTCTGTCCCAAGCCTTCTGCCAACGAATAAGAAAACGTTATCATAAAACTTTGGGGACTAGTGTAATAAACAGCCCATTGTCTCCCATACTGAAAAATTATGTATAGCATTAGTTTTAATTGTATAATTGTACATTTTTATATCCGCGTAAAGCTGTTTATAATACGATGCGATAAATTTATATTCTTGAAAAAAAAAATCTAAAAAATATGACTTTTCTACTATTTGTTTTGAAAAATCGTAACCCTATAAATTCAGGGATGCTTCATGGGACAATGGATGATAAATTTATCTTCTTGCAAACATTTGTTTTTAATTATTTGCCTTTGGTAGCATATAAAATAATGGGAGGAAGAATGGGATGTAGATTTAATTATCATGCATTATCCTTTTCATCTTTATTAAAATGATTCAGTAACCAGGGATCTAAAGGGATAAGACAATAGCTGCTAAATTCATGTTTATCCCTTATTATGAAACAAAAAATTATCCCTTTTGTAGATTAAAATTAGTGGTTGGTACGTTAACTTAATAACCCAACCAATCAAAATTTAATACAAAGTTAAAGTTTTCAAGATTATGAAGAAGAAAACGTTATTATAAAACTTTGGGGACTAGTGTAATAACAGCCCAATGTCCCCTCTCTCCCTGGTCACTTTAACAATCTAAGCAGATGTATGATTATTAGAATCCATGCCATCCGTAATTATGCTAATATTATCAATATCTTGTTCTGTATCTAATTGTTTGCTCCTAGAGGCAGAGTGTAGGTCTAGTAGACCAGAGGATTTTGTCTCACAGCCTGTTTATAATAGATGGGTTACATTGGTGTTTTTTGGAGGGGGGGGGGGGGTTGTCTATCTAGAGACCCCGAAAATAAAGTGTTGTAAATTAGAGTAGCGAAACACGCAGGAATAAGGTATATTCAACAAGCGGAATAAATCTAAAATAATATTTGGGGGGTAGATAAAAAGGCCGTAAATTCTACTAAATCTTTCCCCTCAATGTCAGTTGAAAATCAAGTATAGGTTTCGTGATTTTTTCTCGTATTAAATTCGTTGCTGGTAGCTAATCAATTTGTTTGATAAAAAAAATGTAAATTTTTTTTTTACATTTTCATTATAACATTAGATGTAACCCTTTCCTGAAAGTGAATTTTCTGGTGATTGTAAGGTGACACTGTTCGGCAGTCTCACATACATGTTAGCCGCAAACTGCGGCATCGAACCTTCATCCTCCGTGTCCCATCCGATATCATCTTTGGATATCTCTCCCCCGCCTCCATCACCACCACCTTTCTCCCATCCCGTTATTGGCACATCTTTGGGACCTCCCGGCCATGCGGCCGCTCCACTCGAGCCTGCTGCAACCGCCGTGGATCCTGTTGTTTCACCTTCGCTAAAGTCCGTGTCCCAGCTGAAGGGATTGGTCCCGCCGCCGGCGATGCTGTTACGCGCCGTCCGGCGGCCGTGGCTGCCGCCACCACCAGCAGCCGCTTCATTACAACTCTCCTCGCTGAGGGATTGTGTCTGGGTGGGCGGACTCTTGCGTTTATCTTCTGAACTACAATCTGAATCGGATAAACTTGTCAACTCCATTAAGCTGTAGTTGGAGGATCCCCGTTCGCGGCGCAGCTGAGATTCTAGCTGTTCCCGTAGCTGTTCGGACAGCGAGTGGCTGCCACTGCTTATCCGCCGCTGTCGTTGCTTGCTGCCACTGTTTAATGTTCCAATAGCGCCCAGTGACTCGCTACCCGAGGAGCCGCTAGTTAGCCCGGATGGACTCTTATCATACCCAAGATTGTCAAACACAGTTAGGTCATTGTTGGAAGAAAACCGGTTTTTACTGTCACTGCTATGTAGCCGCAACGTGTTACTTTTATTCTCTGAAATCCGTGGGATTCGATCCGTGGACGCTGTGGATGTTTGGTTTTCCCGCGCTGTGCTGCTACGCTTCAGCTGTTTCTTGTTGATGGCCGATACACGGCTGGAGTGCGAGCCGCTCGATGAGTTGGTGGAGTAGTTGTAGGCGTTGGTAAGCTCGGATAGATTACTGGGAGGATTGGGTTGCGATATTGACCGTAGAGTTTTACGATCCAACGTTGATGTGGTTGAGGGTTTGTTTAGCGAAAGACGGTAGTCCTCAATTTCGTTGATTGTGCGTAGAACTTCTTTGGACTTTTCTGGGCTACGCTCCCGATGCGGCCTGTCGGATTTGGCCAGTTTGGATACTATTATTTTATCCTTTTCCTTGCGGGACTTTTCCTTCTTTATCTTCTTGTTCTGGGAGGATTTATCACCTTTGTTGCTATCACTTAAGTCTTTTTTGTTGTTGTCATTAATTTCAACAACTTTTTCAGGAGTTTCTTGGCTGCTGTTAGGTGTAGCTGCAGTCTTGGAACGTTTTCGTGGCTTCCCATCTCTCTCCACACCTCCTAAAAAGAATATATTTGTTAAAACTTGTTTTTTAGCCCCGAGGTGACGAAGTCACCGGCTAAAAAAACTAGTTTTAATCTTATGATTGTACATTTCTATATTCGTAGAAAGCTGGATATAATACGATGCTAGACATAGTTTTTTCGTATGGATGAGAACCGGTTCCTATCCACCGGATTCGAATGAATACGAGAAACTATATTATAGTATTTAGTTATTCCCAAGAAAAATATTATTGATTAGATTTTAAATCAATATAGATAAACAATTACTTTATTAAAAAAAGATTTCAAAAACAAACAAAAAAACTCTAAATCTTTTTTTTACCATCGTTTAATTTGTTCCCATGAATGCACCCAAAGACTTTGCCGATAGAAAATGGAAAAACCTGACTTTTTAAAATTTCAAAGGAGAGAAAAGACAATAGATGACATATTTTTTTCTTTTAAAACTCGTTTCTGCTTACATTAGCTTTAAAAATTGGGAAAGGTTTGGAGGGGACATTAGAACTAAAAAAATAAGCAAGGTCTAAATTTTTCGAAGGGGGTTTATATAGGATTTCAAAGGTTTGAGAGGTAATAAATTGTATTTTAAAAAATTTGAGGGGGGAAAATTATTTGTTTCAAAGTTTTAGAATGCACATGTATGAGTTGGATGAATATGACTTTAACCCAACAGTTTTTTATAATCGACTCCAGACATATTTTGTTTCTAGAGAAAGATTAATATATTTTCTCGTATTTATTCGAATCCGGTGGATAGGAACCGGTTCTCATCCATACGAAAAAACTGTGTCTAGCATCATATTATAACCAGTTTTCTACGAATATATATCCGCGGAAAGCCGTTTATAATACGATGCGAGAAATAACTATTCCAGTATGGCTTAGAATCCAATTAATATCCAGTGGATTAGAACCGGTTCTAAGCAATACTAAAAAATCATTTATCATATTGTATTATATCCTTCGGCATCTTTGGGCTTACAAAATTGGTTTTAATCTTATAATTGTACATTTTTATATCCGCGGTAAGCTGTTTATAATATGATGCGATAAATAACTATTTCATTGTCTCATCCCTAAAAGTTTAGGCTTTTATAGATGACGATCTATGTAGGCTGTTTTCTGTACCTGAGCTTTTAGATTTGGCATGGTGATCCTGTTGGCTGGTGGAAGGTTTTCTACCTGGAGATACAGACTCACCACGTAGCTCCATTGACATCTTGAATGGCCCCAGCTTGGCTATTGTCACCTGAAAAAATCATTTTAAACATTTAATTGTTATTTATAAGGGGTTGGACATTTGACTGTAAATCATACCAAATTAGTTCTCTGATTTGGGAGCTTAAAAACTTTGGGTACTGAATCTTGAATGATTGTATGAACTAATAGCGTCTATACTTTATTAATTTTGTTTCTCATAAATAGGAGTGTACATTAATAAATAGTTTATTCTCAACACTATGAAACAAAACAAATTTTTTTTTAAGGACAGAGATAGAGACTTTTTAGCTATAATAAAATAGCCTAAAATTTTGCTAAACTCAATTATATAGTCTAGATCTTTTAGTGCAAATGTTTCACAGACCTTTTGTGGATTAGACAGAGCTCAACTACTATAGCATAATCTAAATTTATTCAACTGTATGTTGACAACTAGCGGCCATAATCGTTGTCCACAATCCAGGTATACTCAAGAAGATAAAAAATTACCTCTTTTGTTTGGTCAGGTTCAACTTTGGCACTTGGTTTCCTAAAAACATATAAAATGTTATTTCTTATAAAAAGTTAACAAACATACAGTGAAAAATAATAGAGTCAACTTATTATATTATCATTTTTTTAGTTATAAAGTTTTAATGACTAAATATTTTTAAAAGAATTCTTTTCTGCACTCCAAAAACGAACAAATTGTATCCAAAATATTGAAAATTGATTGACATACCTAATTACATAGTTACGGATTGAGGGAAGTTTTATGAATAATTTATGTTATACCTTGTTCTTGTTTTATCAGCTGATTTGCTTGTCCTTCTCTGTCTTGGCCGGGCGCCATCTTCTTTTTTGACGCCATCTTGATTTTTACCACCATTTTCTTTTTCTGAGCTGGAACCACCAGCTGCTTGGCTTGACAATTTTTCAAAACTTTTACTCAGGGTGGTGGCTGATTTTGATAATTTCTTCATGTGGCCAATTGTTTTATGCTTTCTAATCCTAGAATTTCCTTTATATTTGCTGGATTTTTCCTCCATGCTCTTGCTGCGCAATTTAGCGGATAATTTGGGCGCTCGGGAACTGCGTTCCCCCCCTGGAGTTGTGTTTGCCCCCTCTTCGTCTGAAATCTGCCCCTCTGGGGGTAGGGCCACAATAAGGTTTGTCAAATTTTTGGCTAACTTCCTAACTGGGCTTTCTTCCTCAATATGCACTGACCGCGACCGGTCATCGCGCCGCCGTTTTGACCGGTGACCGCTGTGGGCCGACCGGTCGGTTGATTTATGCCGCCGCCTATGACTTTTGCCCAAAATTGGGATGAGCGACTTGATTGTGGTTGGATGGATGGTCATGTTATTGTCCATAGACCGCGGACCGCCGCCGGTTTCAACGTCTTGTGTGTGATGGACGCTGCGATGGCGCTTCCTGTGGCCGCGGCGTTGGACCAGTGGTGTTTTCTTACCGCAGAAACGGACAATTGTTACCTAAAAGAATTAATATTAATCTATTTAGCTTTTTTATATTATAATAAAGGTTAAGATTGTTAAAATTCAACATTTTCATAGATAAATTTTTATCCTTAATGAACAATTAGTATATCAAACATTTTCTTCCAAATTTTAATTTTTCTATAAATTTGTCTTAATTTAGCATACCCTCATAACACTATTTCAACATAACCATTAGAGCAAAACATATATAAAAATAAAAAATATAAAAATCTATAAAAATTGGCTTTGAAACCTATTTATACTAGCTGGATTAAAACCGGTTCTCAGCCAGACTGAAAAATCATGTATAGCATCGTATTACAGACAGTTTTCAATGAATATAAAATAAAAATCATAAAATTAATATTCGTTTGTTAGCTCTTGCCTTCGGCCCCGGGGTTAACAAAACTTGTTTAAATTTTTGTATATTTCAATTTAATATCTCCGTAAAGCTGTCTATAATACGATGTCATAAATAAATATCAATTCTACAATTCTACCAATCAATTATGAACTTACCATAAGAGCAATGATAGCTATAACAGCAAGCACAGCGGAGTACCAATAGTCCTGTAGGAATCTTTTCAGGCTAGCAATACTTTGGTCAGAAAGAAGGATTTTCCGCAGGGTTGCTAGTGGTCCAGAGGGGTCAACCTAGAATTATAAATAGTTTTTATAGTTGTCTGTTTATCTGACTGTTTGTCTGTCTGTCTGTTTGTCTGTCTGTTTGTCTGTCTGTTTGTCTGTCTGTTTGTCTGTCTGTTTGTCTGTCTGTTTGTCTGTCTGTTTGTCTGTCTGTCTGTTTGTCTGTCTGTTTGTCTGTCTGTTTGTCTGTCTGTTTGTCTGTCTGTTTGTCTGTCTGTTTGTCTGTCTGTTTGTCTGTCTGTTTATCTGTCTGTTTGTCTATATGTTTGTCTGTATGTTTATCTGTCTGTTTATTAATCTGTCTATTTGTCTATCAGTTTGTCTATCTATTTGTAGTTCTGTCTGTCAGTCTGTTTGTTAGTGGGTCTGTTTTATGTCTATTGGTCTGTCTGTTTGTTTATCTGTTTGTCCGTATATGTGTCTCTTTGTTTTTCTCTCTGCCTGTTTGTCTGTCTGTTTGTTTTGTATGTCCATTTGTCCATCTTTGATTCTAACTAGAAGATATGTGTCTCTTTGTCTCTAAATCTTTCTATTTGCCTATCTGTCTATCTTCCCGTATAACTATGTCTGTTTATCTATCTGTCTATACAGCTATACATAAATAAAAATCTGAAGTGGGTGTTTGTATGTCTGTCTGTATATCTATCTATCTATGTATTACCTCTTTACATTTCTGGAAGACATCACAGTACCCCTGGCAGTTAATACAGGGTGCCTGTCTGTCTGTCTGTCTGTCAGTCTGTCTGTATATCTATCTATCAATGTATTACCTCTCTACATTTCTGGAAGACATCACAGTACCCCTGTTAGTTAATACAGGGTGTCTGTCTGTCTGTCTGTTTGTCTGTCTGTCTGTATATCTATGTATGTATTACCTCTCTACATTTCTGGAATACATAACAGTATCCCTGGCAGTTATTACAGGGTGCCTGTCACAGTCTGTCTGTCAGTCTGTCTGTATATCTATCTGTCAATGTATTACCTCTCTACATTTCTGCAAGACATCACAGTACCCCTTGTAGTTATTACAGGGTGTCTGTCTGTCAGTCTGTCTGTATATATCTATCTATCTATGTATTACCTCTCTACATTTCTGGAAGACATCACAGTACCCCTGGTAGTTATTGCAGGGTGTACCAGGTTTAGAAAACATATCGGGGATGTCCAAAGGAGCGTCGTTCAACTCAAAGCTTGACAAACATGGCTGACCCTCTCCAGGACTCTGAAATTTAGGTAATTTATTAGTTTTTATTGTTAAGGATAGGGCGGTCTCCCTAATAGCCAAAAACAGCGGAGGAGGGGTGGATTTTCATGTGTTTTACATCAGTTCAGGTTAGTTATTAAAAAGGAGAACAATAACAGTTAAGCTAGATCCTGCGCAACACAATCACACACACATAGACGACATCCTGTTACTTTTACATGAGGATAAGCAGTTTTACATTGTAATTTTGAGAAGGAAGCATAGAATTAAAATTCTAACTGTAAAAGTAATGTTTAGAAGCAATTTTTTAAAGATTTTAAAAGTTACATGTATACGTATATACAAACAAAGCTAACAGGCTCATTGAAAAGCAGCCAAGCTTATATTTATTTATAAAATATTTAATAAATATCAAAAACAGACAAACGAAAGGACAGAAGGAAATATAATTCATAAAGATATTCCAAACATCTATATAAAATAGCAGCCAATTATTATCTTAATAAACAGATAGACGAACCATTAAATCAATACATAATAGTCAAGGAAATCGTCACAAAAAATTAACCCAAAAAAGCAAGTTTAACCACAACGTTTAATTCAGACGAACGTACTAAAATTATATTATAGTATAATGGCTTCTTATAAGTAAGCAACAAATTGAAATATTTTATTGCCCAGGTGTGATGACATGAAAATTTGTCTTATTTATTCATCCTGGTTTTATTTTCAAACGAAACCACAAAACAAAATTTTGGATAGCTTTAAACAATGGTCGTACGTCAAATATTCAATTTGCAGCTACTTTTCAGTTTGTTCATAAATTTATGAAATGTTATTTTCTCAGCTGCCATTGAAGAAACTACCAATGAATTTTCCTATTAAATACGCATTGTTTTGTCCGTTTGTTTTTCAGTAATCCTTTTATATAAAGTAGTAAGGTTTTTTTTGTCTAAAGCTTATGATAAGAAAAACTACTGAACCGATTAGATTTTGCTACTTAGGGTCCAATGATGGTTTTAGGATGTTTAATCTCAGATTTAAGTCTTGGGATGGTTTTAAGCTATTTTTTCCAGCCCCTCTCTGCCCCTAGATACTAGGGGCGTAGCCTCTAGTGCTTTAAAAGACATTAACTTTGTTTTTAAAAAGGTTGCGTGATTTTTTCTTCACATTTTCCCCTTTCTTTTTATTTTTATGACTGACCACTATAATATAACTCACTTTGGCCATTTCATGATTTTTTTTTGTGCTTCGCTACTTATAGATGTTATAATCCTTGTTCATATTATTACTCTTGTTATAGCTATTTTCTGATATTTTCTGCTGAACTGCGGGCATACCATCTTATATGGATAAGTGGATATATTTTGCTATTTCATCATAACATATTTAATGGTGGTTTTACAATGGATATATAATACGTGGATATTGTGACAGGGTATTTTTTGTCATTTTAGGATGCTATTATAGCTATCATTTAATGGCAAATGCGTTTCTATATCAAGGGGGAGGGGGATTCTATATCGATTGCTTTACATTTAGGATTAAAGCTACTTTTTTTATAAAAGCATTTATTATAAATAAATATTTCTTTTCAGGGGTCTAAAGTGATAAGACAATGACCAATTGATGTACATATCCAATGATAATACACAAAATAATCCTTTCTGTAGATTACAACTAGTGGTTAAAACGTTTGGAGACTTAGTTTAATGAACCAACCAATCAAATTTCAATATGGTCCCCAAAGTCGCTAAGCCAAAGAATAAGAAAATGTTATTATAAAACTTTGGGGACTAGTGTAATAAACAGTCCAATATCCCCTCCCTCCCTCTTTTGTTAACATTTGTATGTTAAATTGTTTTTCATTTATGAGCTTTGATACTTTATACGATTTTTACTTTTTTATTGCTAAAAAAGTAATATCCAAGTAAAAACTTAAAAACAAAATTTTCCCGTGGTTTAATTGTGAAAATAAATCTAGCTTTATTTGTTAAATGTCTACTTCTTATCAAGGATACAGGGATGTGATGATTGACGATAAATCAAATCACCCCCTCTCACTATCTAAAAAACCTTGCGGCATCTAGGGGCATTTTAGGGTCAGGGGGGAGTGCAACCCCACCCCAATCAGTTTCATTTTTAATTTTAAAGATAGTTCTAAACCTTCCTGGGACCTATAAGAAGCTACCCTGTAAAAGAGAACCATATCGGTTCAGTGGTTAGCGATATCTTTCGGTAAACACAAACATCCTTTTACTTTATTATAAGGATAACTCCTTTTGCAGATTAAATTAATTGGAGGAAAAGTAAGGATCCAACTTTTCTCCCAAGTAAGTTTAAGCCTACTAATAGCAGAATGAGTTAATAAACCTTTTTGGTGGAAAGAATCATTTTTGGTGCATTGTCCCTGCTAACTCGGGGAGGGTGGAGACACTGAATTATTATTACACTAGTCCCCAAAGTTTTATAATAACGTTTTCTTATTCGTTGGCTTAATATTTTTAAGGACTTTAATTGAATTAAGGTTGGTTGGTTCAATAAGATGAATATAAAAACGTTTCAACCATTAATCGTAATCTACAGAAGGAGTAATTTGGTGTATAAAAGTTGTGGATGACCATCAATTTATCGCCAATTGTCTTATCCCTTTATATCCCTGCGACTATATACTTACTTTAAGTTAAATCATATTAGACATGAGTAGGGAAAAATGGGAAATATTATTACACGGTATAATTCCTCGTAGCGACGGGTGAACCACAGTTCCCCCCCCCCCCCTCTACAAACTTCAAACTATTGTTTAGCCTCTTTTTGGGGCTCTAATACTGCCAATCTTACTTACCTTACTTAAATTAACCTAACCTAAAATAAGCATAATAAGTATAATCGATACGCTTGTCCTAATTGTTACAGGAGTCATTATAAAAGGTTTTAAAATGATAAGATGATTATAACATTTATAAAAAAAGATAGATTAAATGATTGAAGTACCTACCCCAATTTACGGAAAGCTTTTTTAAAGTAATTCTTAAGGTCACTAGAGGATAATTCAATGGACGATAAAAATAATATACATTCCCAATGATGATTAACCAATTACTCCTTCTGAAGATTGAAATTTTTGTTAGAAAGGTTTGGACATTTCTCGTATGCATCCAACCATAAAAAATGAAAGGAGCTATAAACTAAGGTCATTTGGTTATAAAACGTAGGGTACTAGATTAATCTACAGTCCAATGTTTCCTTCCTTCCTGATAATTCCTAAGAATTTATGATGGTATATATCAAGTTCTTATCAGAAAATGAACACTAACAAGAGAGAGAGAGAGAGAGAGAGAGAGAGAGAGAGAGAGAGAGAGAGAGAGAGAGAGAGAGAGAGAGAGAGAGAGAGAGAGAGTGGTTATCTCACCAACTTTGGGGACTTTAGTGAAGTTTGATTTGTTGGTTTATTAAGTTAAGTGTTGAAACGTTTCAACCACTAATTTAACGCTAAAGACGGGCTAATTATGAATATTATCATTGGGGATGTACTTGTATTTATCGGCCATTGTCTTATCATTTTAGATCCTGGAGATAATGACAAAAACTAGGCAATCGGAGATGGATAATATGTCACCCATAACAATTTGTACTTCAAATTATTCCAAACTGAAGAGTAGCTCTGTTCCTAATAATTTGTTGAGGTCAAAGCTTACCAAACTAAAGCACTTAGTTTTATGACACATAAATATCAAATTTTTTCCATTTTTTTTTGTACAAATAAAAGAACATTAAAGTACGAATTTAAGATAATTTCTTTTGTTTGTATTGAGAATGATTTTTTTGTGGAGAGTTCTCCGCCAATCCCATATAAATCTTTGTCAGTGGGTCTGTCGGTTTTTGCACAGGAATCAGCGACTACACAAGATAGACTGTCGAAATTGTATTCCCCTAAAATATCTATCCTATTCGCATGTTTGTTTGGTAATTCTTGATATTCAAAATATTAAAATGCTTCGCTAATTATCAATGTTATCACCCTTGTTCAGCTTGAGAAAAAACTAAAATATAAAGAAGGAGGTTAACTTACTTTGCAGCATAGCTCGCAGCTTCTTGTAGGTTGATCCCCAGGCCTTTGCTCACACTGACAACTCTCCATGCCATACGCCAGGCAAATACTGCCAGTACACTCCTGAAATAATCGTTCTATTAGTTTAAAACTTAACTTTATCTTAATACTGAATTATTTTATTAAGTGTTAGGTATTTTTTTCTTTGTCCGTTAAAATCTCGTTAACAAATATAACGATTAAGATGTAAATTTTGTGGACGATTCCTATAGCTCCTAGATTGGTTTTGGGCTACTATTTATTAAAAAGTAGATCCCCTAAATCATCATATTAAAGGTAGAATAAGAATCAGTGGAAATATTAATTTATTTTCTATTGTATATCTCGGAAAGAAAACTAACCCCTTGAAAGCAGACAAACTCTTCATTGCAAACAGTCTTGTTTGGTTTCTGCAGAGAAGGAGGACAATCTGTCCCAGAACCATTACAGTAACTATCATCCCGGCATCCGTTATCTTCTCTACACCTAGACAGAGATAGATAGAGATAAATCTGTCCCGGAACCATTACAGTAACTATCATCCCGGCATCCGTTATCTTCTCTACACCTAGACACAGAGATAGATAGATAGAGATAAATCTGTCCCGGAACCATTACAGTAACTATCATCCCGGCATCCGTTATCTTCTCTACACCTAGACAGAGATAGATAGATAGATAGAGATAAATCTGTCCCGGATCCATTACAGTAACTATTATCCCGGCATCCGTTATCTTCTCTACACCTAGACACAGAGATAGATAGATAGAGATAAATCTGTCCCGGAACCATTACAGTAACTATCATCCCGGCATCCGTTATCTTCTCTACACCTAGACAGAGATAAAAAGATAGATAGATAGAGATAAATCTGTCCCGGATCCATTACAGTAACTATCATCCCGGCATCCGTTATCTTCTCTACACCTAGACAAAGATAGATAGATAGATATAAATCTGTCCCGTATCCACTACAGTAACTATCATCCCGGCATCCGTTATCTTCTCTACACCTAGACAAATATAGATAGATAAAACGATACACAATAGATAGACAGATAGATAGACAGCTAGGTAGACAGATGGATAGATCATTGCTATGTAGACGGACATACAGATATGAAGATAGCCAGGTAGACAGATAGATGAATAGATCGCCAGGTAGACAGATAGATGGAAAGATAGCCAGGTAGACAGATAGATGAATAGATCGCCAGGTAGACAGATAGATGGATAGATAGCCAGGTATAAAGATAGATAGATATAATTATAGATAAACACATGAATGGATATAACGATTGATTACCAGCTTTTCCTGTCATAATTACATTATCTGGATATCTAATAGCAGGGTCCTTTGCTGTGAATACAGATAGATAGCCAGGTAGTTAGATGGATAGATGTACAGGTGGATAGGTAGATGTACAGATAGGTAGATAGATATAGCTATATGTGTAGATGAAAAGATAGATAGCCAGATGTACAGATGAATATGTAGATGTACAGATAAGTAGATAGATAGCCAGGTAGACAGATGGATAGATAGAAAGCTGGATTACCTGTTTCCTCTGGCATAATCACATTCCCTGGAGCAACAGGGTCCCTGACTGGGACTGCAAACCTTCCCTGGTTTCAAGGTACACGGCAACTGAAATATTAGAATTAGTTGGTTTAAAAAAATGAATTTTACAGAGTATTGAAACAAGATTTCAGAGAAAAAAATGCGATCAATATATTTCTAACAACTTTTCTGTCATTAAAATGAGATCTTAAATGAATTCTATTTTATTACTTTATTTTCTGCTATAATAAAAAGTTGCAAGTGTAACTAAATTCTTTTCTATATTCTAACAAAATCCTATGAGAATAAGACACATGTTTGAATTCAAATATCATTATAAATATCATAAAAAAGTTTTCATCACAAATACAAATTTTCTAGGATTATTAGTTCGGGATCTAAAGGGATAAGACAATGGCCCATAAATTGATAATACACAAAATTATCACTTATGTCGATTTCAATTAGTGGTTGAAACGTTGGAACAATCAATTTCAATAATCCAACCAACCAATTTAATAAAAGTTTTCTAAAGTTGTTAAGCTAACCAATAAGGAAACGTTATTATAAAACTTTGGGGACTAATGTAATAAACAGCCCAATGTCCTTATCCTACCTGACTATTAGTAGAAAGAAATATAATTCTTAACCTATCTTTACAATCAAAAACTAATATTTTTGAAGCCCCCCAACCCAATCAAAATATGCACTGTTTGAAACAAGAGTAAGGTGCCAAAAAAGCAGTACCATAAAAATTCTTATTGAAACTCATATTACAGCACCATGACTTTACTAAAATCTACATTATTTTCAGTTGTACGCTAGAAAACACCATAAAGATTTAACTTTGTGTTAATAGCTTAACCGATAGTTTTACATTTTTTGTTGAAAAATTTACAGGGAGAGAGAGGACATTAGGTTGTTTATTACACCAGTCGCAAAAGTTTTGTAATAATGTTTTCTTATTAAATTCTATTATTTATATTTTATTATAACGATTTCTTAATCGTTTGCTGAACAACTATGGAACTTTTATTGCATTTTAATTGGTTGTTTCATTAAGTATGGTTTCCAAACGTTTTAACCACAAATTGTAATCTACAGAAGGGAAAATTTTGTGTGTCATAATTTAGGATGTACATCAATTTATTTGATTCCTGGAAAGTTTAGTATTGTTCTAAGCAACATAAGTAATATATTAGTAAAGTCTGAATATATAAATCTGTTTGCCCTTATTTGATATGATGAAACATACACCGGCACCGCTTGTTAAATTTTAAGGATGGTTTTATAAACTTAAATAAATTTTGGGGAAAATGTCTTCATATTGACTAAGTATTAGCCTATATTATATATTGCTAGTTTTCATATGATAGTAAGTTTGTCCAGTGATCTAAAGGGAAAGACAATGGCCGGTAAATTGATCTACATCTCCAATGATGACACACAAAATTACCCCTTTTGTAGATTAAAGTTTGTGGTTGACACGTTTGAACACTGAACTTAATAATAAACCATCCTATAAAATTTCTGTAAAAGTCCCATAAATTGTTAAGCCAACGAATGAGAAAACGTTATCATGAAACATTGAGGACCAGCCCATTGTTTTTCCCCTCATACTCTTAAATTTATCAGTTACCTGTAATATGTAAAAACTGAATTGGTAATGGCAGGTAATTTATAGCTAAAAGAATTACTAAACGAAATTTTGACCATCTCAGTCTTATTATTAATTTTGCTACATTCATTTAACACTATTTGTATGTTTTAAGATTCCAAATATGTATTTGTAACTCAACGATTTCTAAAGACAAAAAAAATTTAGGAATAACTTAACAAAGGAGAAAAACAAGCCAGTAAATCTATAGTTACATATAATTTTGAATATTTTTAGAAACGGCTTTGTATCTGTATATTCATGTCACAGTTTGCTTTGGGCTTTCACTGTAAAAAATATTTCATTAAAAATTAAATTGGCATACTTACCATAAAAGCGGTCAAGGTGTTTTTCCACAAACAGCAAGTTAAGCATTGATTACCCCCTTTGCCCCCCACCCTAACTTTTTATCAATTGAAAATAAATGGGGGAGGGTACATATTTTTCTTATGCCTAACCTTTGCAGATGAATCTAACCCTGCGGGTCTACCCAGTACCATATATAAAACCTAACTTGACCTAAAGTGATCAACAAAACAAAACTACCTACCCCAAAAAAATTTGTTTTCTTTAAAATAAAGCACGATGGGGTTATCATTGTTCAAGCATATTTCTATTTTTGTGGGTAGCAGTGGAAATATATTTTGTCAAACTATTATGGCATTTTTTAGAGTGGTAAAGGCAGTGGAAAAACACCTGTAAATTTAGTTTTGCAATATTTCAAATTATTTTAGCAAAGATAATTAATTTATTCTTTTATAAAAGTAACAGTTCATTTGTTCGTTAAACACTGATATGGTTCTCCTTTACAAGGTTTTAAGGAGAGCATATATTTATTTTAAGGAGGTTGCAGCTAACCTTGATATAGATATTTTAAAACTGAAATTAAAAGTGGAGGATCGATTAACCTCCCCCCTCCCCCCTCACTCCCTTCTCTCTAAAATGCCTCTAGGGGCTTAGCCGATAGTAGATAATAAGAAAATGTAATTATCTATTTTTATATCCTTATACTAAAGTAACAGGATGTTTGTGTGTCTGTACCGAAGGATCTCGCTAACCGCTGAACCGATCGGGTTCTCCTTAACAGGGTAGATTCTCATGGGTCCCTGGAAGGTTTATAACTATTTTGGGGGAGGGTACCACCATGCCACCCTCCCAAGATAAATGACAAAAAATCGAAAAAAATTTAATATTCGGGAGACTTTAAAGTAACATAAAGAGATATCGTAATATATAGAATTATCATAGAGACTTTAACAAACAAAAACATTTAAAGTGACACTAGAGGCCTCTAGGGGCGTAGCCGCTAGTACCATATATTTCACCAAGGATTTACCTATCAATTTTCTAACAATATGAATTAATACCTGATTTATGGAGTATTTAGTCCTCTGTGGCCAGCAGCAATCCTCCAAGCAATCCTCTTCCCATCCACAGTCACACTCCTCCCCTTCTTCTACCACTCCATTACCACATATGGCCATCTGAGGCTCTAAAATAGATTAATTGGATAATCGATTGATAGATAAACTAACAAATAGATGGATTGATAGATAATGAATCAAAGATAGATCGAAAGATGGATCAATATGTGAATCGATAGATAGATTGAAAGATGGATCGATAGATTGATTGAAAGATAGATTGATCAACAGGTGGATTGATAGGTGATCCAATAGAGCGTTTGATAAATGCTTCGATAGATAGTTTTATAGATGTATTGATAGATCAATAAATAGATGGAGTAATAGATGTATCGATATATGGATCAATAGATTGAAAAAAAGGTTGATCAATAGATGGATCAAAAGATGGATTGATAGATGGATCAATAGACGGATCTATGAATGGATTAATAGATTGAGCAGTTGATGCCTCGAATGATGGATCAATAGATGGATTTAATTGGAAAGATTGATCTAAATATATTTAGTTGGTTGAGAAATAGTTTTATGTTGAAAAAAGATTCATATGCAAGTAGATAGATGAAATATTTCTGCATTTGAATGTGGGTTTACACATTTACTGTCTAAACCTTTCATGTTATATGTCAACTGAAGAACAGCACGTACAACAGGGGGTTCTTATGGTCATCATAATCTTAATCATCACAGAACAGTTTAGGTTTGAGATATCTCTAAATCTGTTGTGATAAATTTAGCAATAAAAGACTTTGAATGGTTTAAAGGTTCAATAATTTAAGATACTATGTTCTGGTTTAAAAGTACTAAATGTTATGTTTAAACAAAGATTTAGATAGTTCAATAGATAGATATATATATCCTTGAAATGTAGATGAAATAATTTGACTTATTTGATTAAGGTAGATATAGTTATCATATACTTGAATTGAATTTGAAAAAAAAGGCATTCACTAAGAAGATATACAAAAGATAATCAGATAGTCAGAAAGATATATAGACATATTTTTTGATAGATAAGTAGTTGATAAAAGGCATTAGGTGAAAAAAAGTTAGATAAATAGCCAGAAAGTTTTATAGACGTATTGTTAGAACGAAAGATAGATGATTCTTATTTGATAGATAGTCAGAGACATATAAATAGATAGATAAATCAGACACTTTTTAAAGCAAGACATTCAGTAAAAAGATAATTAGATAGATAGTTTTAAACATAAATAGACATGCAGATAGATAGATAGATGAATAGATAGAGTTATCTGACCCTTGATAAAGCAAGGCATTCAGAAAAAAGATAATTAGATAAATAGTTATAAAGATAAATAGACATGCAGATAGATAGATAGATAGATAGATAGATAGATAGATAAATAGATAGAGTTATCTGACCCTTGATAAAGCAAGGCATTCTATGAAAAGATAAATAAAAAGAGCAGCCAAACAATGGATATAAAGAACCGTAATGCATTGCGAATGGTCCCTCAATTTAGCAAATATTATTTTGCTAAAGAATCTGTACATATTTTATGCATGAAAGCACAATTAAAATGTGTTCTAAAAGATCATTAATATTTAAAAGAGACAATAAAATACGCTTCTTACAAACTACCAACAGACAAATACCAAAGACTTGTAAGGTAGATATGCTATTTAAAATTCTCAATTTGTTTGCCAACAACACGAAAACACACATACAAACATTGCAAAGCTTTTTATGGCACTGGTGGGTTATACTAAAAAAATTGTGCAAAAAGTATTTTCTTTGATATTCCAAAAAAAATGTAAGTGGGAGTAAAACATTAAAATTTATAACTGAACACTTTTTATGACTAAAATTGAAATAAGGCAAATTTTAAGAAGAAAAAACTTATCTTTTGATAAAAATTAAACAAAGATGAAAAAGCAGAGAAATGACCTTTAAAAATTTTTGCACATTTTTTTTATTAAAGTTATTGTTTTGATAAATGAATTATCTCAAGGAAGACGCAATTCTGTTGGTGTTTTATCAATGTCACCAAAATATTCAAGATATATTTGAAACCAAGAACTTTAAGCAATCTATTTTTAATCCTAATCGATCATATGACAATTTTTTACATCTCTTAGTCAGGGCGAATGGGGACATTGGGCTGTTTTTATAGTAACGTTTTCATATTTTTTAACGTAACAATTTTGGGTATTTTAGTGAATTTTGATGGGTTATCTCTTTAAGTTGAGTGTTCAAACGGTGCAAAACGGATCTTTATCTACAAAGGGGCAATTTTGTGTATCATTATTGAGGATGTACATAAATTTGTCGGCCATTGTCTTATCCTTTAGATTCCTGTGATTTTCTAGTTAAGACTAAAATCTAAAAGTCCAGCGGTTATCAAAGTCTTTATGTACAAACAGACTACCTACCTATATAGAAAAAATACTTGTTAGGACAATAAGCCTATATTTAGGAAATTCCTTTTAACCCTTAACGGTCGGGGGGGGGGGGCGTTGAACGCCCCCCCATCCGGTTTTTTCTATCTCATTTTCTGTGTGTGAAAGATAAAGAGCCCAAACTGCTTGACTTTTTAAGTTTGGGTATGACACATAACTGAGAGTTGGAATTTTTTGAATATCTCCATCCTGGCGGGCACAGGATGCCAGCAAACCTGGCAGGGTCATCCAGGTAAAGATCAAAAATATTTTTTTGACTTAAACAAAGTATTTTATCTTACCAAAATACTAAAATATCCTCTAGTAGTACATCCTCATATTAAATACAGGTGTTCAAGTCAATTTTAGGTTCCAGGTATGATCCTGCAGGTCCTGATCCTCCAGGTCTCCAGAAATCTTTAAAAGGCTCCTGTGGCCGCAATTTTTGACTTAGAGACTTCAAATTTTAAACTTAAGCTTTTCTTACATGTCTACATAATGTATTAAAATTTCATAAAGATCCGCCGCCGTTTTCCCGCCGACCGCCGACTGCGGCGGCTGGCAGCTGCCAAGTACAGCTGCGGCCGCTGAAATTTATGTTTTGATATTTCAAACATAAAATTTACATAAAAATAAACATTTTCTGCAAAAAAAATTTTCTTCTAGCTTCAAAATTAAAAAAATTACAGCCGTTTGAAATTTTTAAGTAAAAAAGGACCTAAAAACAAAGGTTGTTAAATAAAAGGGTGAAGGAAGCGAAAATTGACCTTGACTTACTTAAGGTCGAAAATTCATCATAACACAGGGGACTTGCACAAAATTTTTTAGCCCTCTAGCTCTAATATTAACTGAGATAATAGGGGGGGGGGCGTTGAACGCCCCCCCCCCCCGACTGATTAAGGTGCGGCAAGGGGCCCGACTGTAAAGGGTTAATGTGAGAAACAAAACTAAAACATCTGAGAAATATGATTTATTAAGTAGCGTCCAACATTTAAAGTATTTAACAGAGAGGAAGGGAACACTTGGCTGTTTATTATTATAGTCCCCAAAGTTTTATATTAAAGTTTTCTTTTTTTTGGTCTAACAACCATGAGGACTTTTATTTAAATTTGATTAGTTGGTCTATTTAGTTGAGTGTTCAAATGATTCAACCACTAATTGTAATCTAAGAAAGGGTAATTTTTTAAATCATCATTTGGGAAAAACATCAATTTATCAGCCATTATCTTATCCCTGTATATCCCTGAGAATTTATACTGTTTATGTACATATATTTGTCAGGGGGTAATTAGTTCGAGTCTTGAAAGAAAATCATCATAAAAGTTCTAAGAAAACTGAGATTCAGTAGACCGATAATATACACAAGTTCAAAAAGTCTAAAGACAAATGACAATGTAAATTCTGCTTCTAAAAGACTAATTGGTATTTTCTTGTTAAAAACTCATATTTTTGAATCTTGAAATAAACTCTTTTTAAAATATTTATAAAACTCGAAAGTTGCCCCTATTTTTGAACATGTGTACTGTACAAAACTAGGCCCTAAATTAGCCTTTAATTCGTTTCCACCGGTGCTATTTGAGACGCATGACAATAGTAAATAATTAGTAAATGTTTCATGGGTGTTCCTTTAATAAATAACCTATTTTTAAGAATAGTGAGTTTTCTTGGAAATCATCTAGCAAATGCGCAGTCGAACCTACTCCAATTGTAGAGTAGCTGTGGTACTATAAAGGCAACAACATTGTTATTATGTCCTTAATGTAGAGTAGCTGTGCTACTATAGAGGCAACAACATTGTTATTATGTCCTTAATGTAGAGTAGCTGTGCTACTATAGAGGCAACAGCATTGTTATTATGTCCTTAATGTAGAGTAGCTGTGCTACTATAGAGGCAACAGCATTGTTATTATGTCCTTAATGTAGAGTAGCTGTGCTACTATAGAGGCAACAGCATTGTTATTATGTCCTTAATGGTTTTTGATTGTCATTACTTTTGTGACCACAACATTATTAACATCCTAACATTATCTATTCATCATATGTCCTTCTTTTTATCTATCTATCTATCTTGATTTCTCTATTATTCTTGGTTTCCAACAATTTATCTAATTTGATGTCTACATATTTCTACTTACATTATCTATCTATCATATGTCCTTCTTAATATCTATCTATCTTATCATATGTTCTTTTTATTATCTATCTATCTATTTTGATTTCTCTATTATTCTTGGTATTAATCAATTTGTCTAATTTTATATCAATATCAATATCATCAAAAGATGTAAAATTCTTTCTATCCTAAATATTATGCAAATGCTTTTAGGAAAACTTTACATAGGTTCTGGGATGGTTTTAGGATATTTTTCAGGTCCCTCCTTGTCTTTTCGTACACAGTGACGTAAGATGCTAGGGCGCAGTCGATATTTACCTCATGAAAAAATTCTTTTTTGGTTTATTCTCATATTTTTTTGCCTTAAAAGTCAGGGCCAACTATTATATTTCGAATTTTCTATAATCTAAGTAAAAAAGTTATCCTTTAATTGATATATTATTTCTTAGATCTTACACCAGATTTTCATGTTCTATAATAAAGTGAAACACGCAGTGGGCTAATATAACGATTTCCCCCTTTCATACCCTTTATCTTATCCCCTCTCTACTACTGGATGAACGACAATTTTCCCCTGTCATAATATCAACGTATAGTCTACACCCATTCATCCATTTAAGAACTGTACTGTTTAATTTCCAAATATCTCTTTTATCTGTAAAGAAACCCTAATTACAAACAATTAGACAATACTAGAGTAATTTATAAAACCAAGTAAAAAGGAAATGCTTGCAAAATCTAAATTACTATAATTAAATACAATCACAGATTTTTTGGATTAAGTTAGGAACACGAAGAAAGTATTTTTAAAAACTTGCGATGGCCGAAAGACCGGACGTACATTCTAAATTCAAAGACAGTCAGAAGTACTGTTAACATTAACCGACCAAATAACACATATTGTAAAGTCACGGAAACCCCCAATTTTATGCGCGTTTACTCAATTGTGCGGTCACTTTGTATTATTGTATCTTGTCTATGATTATTTGTATGCCTTTCTATGCTAGTTTCAACGATTGGCAGCCGTTAAGCCGCTAGCAGCTAAAACTGACAATTAAAAAATCATCGTCCGGTCTCCAAAGGGCTATCATAGTATTACAGACTTGATCCGATTTTCATTTTATTTTTATTGACCTTGTTCGGGTGCTCTATTGAAATTTGACCGTTTCAAAGATCTTTTAAACATATTTGTATTACACAGGAAAAGCTAACTGTTAAAACCTCAAATCCTAATGTAACAAAAAAGAATTGGCTTATATTGTTAACTTCTTTAAACTAATCTCTTGGTGCTTTATGAATTAAGATAAATAAAGTAGTATGTAGTAAGTTAGAATTAAAACAAAGAGACATAGCTATAAGATAGATTTTTACTGCTTGGTATATGCGATGGAATGGTTTATGGCCATTTCCCCCTAAAAATTAGTGAAGTAGAAAAGTATTTAAGTCAGGGATCAATGTCCGATAAATTGGTGTACATCCCCAATGATTATAATTTAAATTACTCCTTCTGTAGATTACAATTAGTGGTTGAAACGTTTGAACATTAAAATTATTGAACACTAATTAAAATTCAGTAAAGCTCCCCAACGTTGTTGAGCCAACGAATAAGAAAAGGTTATTATAAAACTTTGAGGACTTTGTAATAAACGGTCCAATGTCTTCTCTCTCTATCTCTGGATTTAAATAATAATTAAGTATTTTCGCTACTTGCAAAATTTGCAGTATTTTCTCAACACTCAATTGAAACTTTAAAATATGTGGTTTAGTGACTTTTTGATTTCTTACGTTTCTCTGTCACCATATGTTAACAATTTTAATATCGGCGCATCTCCTCTGTAAGAGGTAGGATGTCAGTCTTTGTGTTTATCTGTCTGTATCGTATGATCTCAAAAACCACTCGGCTGATTCGCTTCTCTTTAAGTTTGGCATTGAAGGCGGTTTCCCTAAAAGTAACTAATTAATCACATTATCCCCGGTAGTTTTCCGTTGTTTGTTTATTTATTTTGGTAGACTAGGTTAGGTTATATTGGATAATGAGTTGAACCGCAGGGTAAAAAGCCCTAGAGTAAAAGTATGGGGAAGGATGCATGGCTGCCGAGCCCTGGAGTAAAAGTATGGCAGAAATGCAAAGTAATAATTCAAAGGATTAGATGGAAATCCTTTCCTGTAAGTCAGGAATACAGGGATAGGGCAATAGAAGATAAATTGATGCTCAGAAACTTAAATTCTTCATTTGCTTATCATATAAGATTCCAATATGCATGGCTTTGAGGTCCTAAGCCATGTTTACAAAAAAAATGAGAAAAAAACTTTCAAGTATGGCAAAACAAACAATTAAAATTTTTGCTTTATGACATTTGGTTCAGTGGTTAGCGAGATTAAACTGTACAAAAAGACAGACAGACAGACAAGCAAATCAAAAAAGATATCAGTATGCATAGCTATAGGTACTTAGCCAAAACAAAACAAAAAGTACAATGTTGGTTCAGCGGTTAGACAGAAAGACAGACATCCTGTTACTTTTAGGGATTACATATTCCTGGTTCCCTGATTTTTCTTGTACACCATTTATTCCTAGCACACACATGTTTTAATTTAAACCATCTTATTTCAACCAACAAAAAGCTTCTCTATAATCAAATAAAAAGAATTTTTGGCGGTCGAGCCCAGAAAACCTCCTTCTTATTTATAAATAAAAAAAACAAAGAGGCATTTTTTTGTTTGTTTGTTTATTACTTTGGGTCAGGTAAGGTTAGGTTATATTAGGTACTATATAGCACCCGCAAAGCAAGGGCACTGCAGGTAAAGACCCTGCAGAGGTTAGGCTAAGGAAAAAAACTACCTCTCGACCTAATCTACCATTATTTAAATTCTTGGAGGGAAGAGGTTCAGTGTTCGACAGGAACTTTAAGGGAAATAATCTAATTTATCTGTAATTGAGAAAATAAAGCAACATATACAGAAATCCATTATTAAAGATTAATTTTCCTTTTTAGATTGGCATTTAAAATTATGTCATACTACGCCACTTCTTACAACTATTATTCTTGTTTTAGCTGCACCTAAGCTTGAAATTAATAGCCAATCTTTTCATAATGTCCTATTTCCAGGGATCTAAAGGGATAAGACAATGCCCGATAAATTATACATCCCTAATGATCAGGGATCGGAAGCCTCACGTAAGCCGCGCATAAGCCTCAGTTTTAACCCATTAGTGCCGAACTTCCCCCCTGTCGTCAGAATCACTTGAAATTTTAAACACAGCTTCCTTAAGGGATTGTAAGACATTTGTATTTTTAGATTTTTTGATTTGTGGCATACCAAAGAAGTTTTTTTTTTGCGTCGTTTCCGACGCATTCGGACTAATCATTTTTCCCATGCGTCTATTATGTACCATATCGGACTAATCATCTTAGGCTTTTACTGTATAATCTATTAGTTGCTTCGCCCCTAACCTCTAGGGTGGGTGGGGAATGTCAGAAAAATAGCATAAAACCATCCCAAGATATTTATAAAGCTTTCCTGATAAGTAAAACCAATTCAGACCCGAAATTTCTATAATCTTTAGCTTCAGACAAAAACCTTACTACTTTGTAGTATGGAACACTATACTAGCAGCGGCTACGCCCCTAGAGGCATTAAGGTACCCTTGGGTTGGGGGGGAGTCAAACCCCCTCTTTAAATTACAGTTTTTAGAGAAAAATTGAAAAAAAAATTTGAGAGGGGTTTATTATTTTCTAGGGGTGATTTCTCCTAGGGTGGTTGTGGTACTCTCCCCCAAAATAGTTATAAACCTTACCAGGTCCTATGAGAAGCTACCATGTAATGGAGAACCATATCGGTTCAGTGGTTAGTGAGATCCCTTAGTACACACAGACACATATATATAGAATGTATATCCTGTTACTTTATTATAAGGATGTACATAACACAGATACTTTACAATCAGTGTCTGTCTGTACGTCCATTCGTCTGTATAAAACAATTCAGAATATAATTATTTGCTACTAATGGCTACGCCCCTAGAGGCCTTTAGGGGCATTTGAGATGGGGAGAGGTCATTGAATTCAACAACAATATTTTTATTTTAGATTTAAAGAGAATTAATTTAATTAAGTTAATTCTATTTTTTCTTGTGTTGGCGATTTCTCTTTGGGGGGTCTTTTTTAAGGGGCGATTTCTCTTTGGAGGGTGGTGTTACTTTCCCCCAAAATAATTATAAACCTTACCAGGTTTATGAGAAGCTACCATGTAAAGGAGAACCATATCGGTTCAGTGGTTAGTGAGATCCCTTAGTACACACAGACACATGTAGAATCTATATCCTGTTACTTTTTTATAAGGATACATAACACAGATACTCTACAATCAGTGTCTGTCTGTACGTCCATTCGTCTGTATACAACAATTCAGAATATAATTATTTGATACCAGTGGCTACGCCCCTAGAGGCCTTTAGGGGCACTTGAGATGGGGAGAGGTCATTGAATTCAACAACAATGTTTTTTATTTTAGATTTAAAAAGAATTAATTTCATTTAGTTTATTCTATTTATTATTTTTCTTGTGTTGGGGGGTCTTTTTTAAGGGGCTATTTCTCTTTGGAGGGTGGAGGTAACCTCCCCAAAAATAGTTATAAACCTTCCCAGGACCTATGAGAAGCTACAAAATAAAAAAAGAAGCATATCAGTTAAGCAGATACACAGAGAGATATCCTTTCACTCTATTACAATGCTTTAGCTAAGAAATATGATTTTGTCGACAATTATATTGAACAACCCAATACATGACAAACCCTCGCCCCCCCCCCCCAGCCCCTGTTAGTCCCCAAAGTTTTATAATAACTTTTTCTTATTTGTTGTCTTGCCAACTTTGGGGAATTGTTTTGTATTTTGATTGGTTGGTTTATTAAGTTAAGTGTCCAAATGTTTCAACCACTTAATGTAATCTACAGAAAGATTTTATGGTATAATAGCCCTGAGTAAGTACATCATTTTATCGGTCATTGACTTATTACTTTAGATCCCTAACAAATACATTTCTTAGTTGTAGAGTAGTTGTTAATTATTTGGATGCAAATGTATATATACAGACGGACGTATATACAGACAGACCATAAATGTAGAGTATCTGCGCTATTTTTATGAATCCCTTAACAGCTAGGCTGCAATAAAAATTACAGAAGTATAAACATATTTACAGTCTTTAATTGGCTGTAATTTTGATATATAGACAGACATACATACATTCCCTAGTTGTAAGGTAGCTATTATTTATTTGGATGCAATTATGGAAATACAGACAGGTGGACGTACAGACAGACCCTAGTTGTAGATTATCTGCGCTACTATTTTTATATCCTTAAGATAAAGTAACAGGTTATTGTATGTCTTTGTGTGTGTACCAAAGGACCTTGCTAACCACTGAACCTATATGGTGCTCCGTTACATGGTAGCTTCTACTAGGTCCTGGTAAGGTTTATAACTATTTTGAAGGAGGGTACCACCACTCCCAAGAGAAATCACCCCTAGAAAATAAATTAAAAATAATTTTTTTTTTAATTTTCTTTAAAAAATTGTAATTGAAAGAGGGGAATTGACTCCTCCCGCAACCTAAGGTCCCCTAGATGCCTCTAGGGGCGTAGCCGCTGCTTGTATTGTATTCCATACTATAAAGTAGTAAGGTTTTTTGTCTCAAGCCAAAGATTATAGAAATTGAAGGTCTGAATTGGTTTTACTTATCAGGGAAGCTTTATAAATATCTTGGGATGGTTTTATGCTATTTTCCTGACATCCCCCATCCGCCCTAGAGGTTAGGGGCGAAGCAACTAGCAGATTTAAGGAGATCATACAGTAAAATCTAAACATGTTTAGTCCTATAAGGTCAAAAAGGACGCAATGGCTAAAATGATTAGTCCGAATGCGTCGAATACGACGCACAACAAATTATCAAAAAAAAGTATGTAAACTAACTAAAATTAAAGAAAACTTAGCAGAAACTAAAAATATATAATAAATGCTATAATTAATTATGAATAAGTATGTTTTAATTCTTTAATAGAAAAAAGTTAGACCTGGTGTGGAAATATTTTCCTATTTTTTCCACCTCTGCCATGAAAATATGATTTCATCTGGTCATCGAATTAAGTGAGAACCCAAGCAATGTAGAGGCCAAAACTTGAAGCTCTATTCAGTTATTTACAAACATTTAAAAATGACAGCATAAAAAAATAGAGTGATAGTATAGGTTTGAATTTGTGCGTCGTTTAAGACCCTATTGTCATTAATGGGTTTTAAACCTGCTTGTGAGCAGAAAAAAAAATTAAGAAAGAAGATTTGTCTGCTAAAGAGCCGTTTTATACATCCAGCTGAATTTTATAGTGATAAAATCACGATTTCACTGAGGCTTACACGCGGCTTACGTGAGGCTTCCGATCCCTGCTAATGATAATAGATAAAATTTCCAAACCTAATAGTAGTATTTAAACTTTTCAATCAATAATTTTAATCTACATGAGGGATAATCTTGTTTATTATCATTGGGGATGTGTATAAAATTATCGTCTATTATCATATCCCTTAATATCCCTGATTAAATCCAAGATAAATTTATTACATATGAATCTTTTAAATTAAAGGCCAAGAGAAATGGTTTTGAGCTGAGGGACTTTTAGAAGAGATGCTTTTCTATAATTAGGGTCGGTCCGTCCGTACGTTCGTCTGTCACACATGGATAGCTTTTTTCGTTAATTTAGGCATGTTAGAATTATCCTATCGATTTTAAACTTTGCATGGTGATTTCTTTAGTAGTTAGGTACGATTTAGAAAGCGTAGCAACACTATAATCATTACAAGAATGTCCGTACGTCCATTTTAAACATGTTCATTTTTCTACTTTTTTAACAACAAATTTTTATGTTAACTAATTATCAGTTTGATCTGATTTCTGGTACATTGATTCCTGGGACATTATAAGCGAAGCAACTCTATAATCAAGTTCTAAAAATGTAAGTATGTCCATAAACATTATCCTGTATCAAGCAGTTTTTCAACAAATTTACTTACAATTTTACTTCGACTCTTATACTTTTATATTCTAATTATTCTGTTCTGACACTATGTCCGTTTGTCATACCGTTTCAGTGCTTCTCTTCTATGGATGTTGTCAACCTTGTTTGAAATGAAATTAACTGTCAATATTCTTGTTGCTTTGCCCCTAGTTTACTGATCTTTCTATAAATTGATTTTTATGCTTATCGGAATTAATATATGTTTTTGTAATTATCAGAGTCAAAAGGGATCAAACAGTTGACAGTAAATTGATGATAATCAAAATTACCCCTTTTGTAGATAAAAAAGTATTGGTTAAGAAGTTGGTACACTATTTGGTTTACAACCTACCAAATAAAGAATAAATAAAATAAAAAAAGGAACACAGTAATAGTGTCTGACTGATAATGACGTAACAAAAAAAATTAGCCAATGAGAGGCCACTATAAATTTTACCATTGGTCAATAACGGCCTCTCATTGGCTAATTTTTTTTGTTACGTCATAATCAGTCAGACACTATTACTGTGTTCATAAAAAAGTATTTTTTTCAAACGATTTTTTAAAAAACTTTGAGGACTAGTATAATTTGCAGTCCAATGTCCCTTTCCTTCCTGGTAAACATAAAGTAATAACCATTGTTCTTTAACTATTTATAAAGTTTCTACATAAATTGGTTTTATTGATGCGTTGGGGGAGATATTGAGAAATAACTTAGAGAGAGAAAGAGGACAATGGGCTGTTTATTATACAAGAACCCAAAGTTTTATAATAACGCTTTCTTATTCATTGCCTTTGGGGACTTTTAATGAATTTTGACTGGGGTTAACATTGGGGTTATACATCAATTAGCCTGCCATTGTTTTATCCCTTTAACTCCCTGGTTAAAAGTAAAGTACAAACAGTTTATTTACTAAGTATATTTGCGATAACTTTTATTTAATAGATTCTTCCAATTTATAACATTTACAAAAGGGCCTGCTTTATTGCTTCAAGATCCATGACAGATCTATATAGGAAATAAATGTCTATAAATGAGCTCAAATTTTCCAAAGGATGATCGTTTAAAACTCATAGTGCTCCCATAATCCATAATAAACTCTCATTGCCCAGAACGATAAAACCCATTATTTACTTTATTAAAAATAAATTCATTTTTTTCATTTCATGTTGCTATTTACAATATATTAATGTATTTAATTTCTAATCATAAAAAAGAAAATCAAAATTTGTAATATAGTAAATTTAAGAAAACTCTGTTTTAAAAGTATTCTATTGTGGCGACACTTTCTGTGTGTTCAAATATTGAAACTAAAATTTTAATCATATTAACCCTTTGATGATGGTAAACTGAAAAAAATATAATTGAAGAAATCTTAAAATCATTTAAATTATTAAATATTCACTACTTTCTTTTAGATAGTAATGGCGGGGACGGAAAATTGATTTATTGAGAAATAGATAAATAGATATATACCTATAGAACACTAGCCAATAGCGAGAGAGTTATATCGAGCCAACTCTAGTTATTAAATATATAAAGAGTGTATAGAATACTAGTAGATATGTTAACAGGAGAAAAATTTGTCGGTAATTCAGGTTGCTAAAATGGACCTCATTTATTGGTCATTTCGTTCATCCAGAAGATATTAGAGCCAGCTGCGAGTATCACTTCACTAGAGTACAATAAAATCTGTTGCAAGATCCAATTAACATCGATCGATTTGTAAAGATCTACAAATGTTCCCTAAATCTAAATATTGTAAATGGATATATCATTACTTGGATCTTACACCATATTTTCTTGATCCCTAATAAAGTGAAACTTGCAGTGGGCTAAAATAAATATTCTTCCATTACACATTTCTGTACCCCATTCCCTTCCTTGACGACGTACTAACCAATAAACTAGTTCCATGTTAGCAAGCTAAATTGACGACAAAATTTCCCCTGTCAATATCCACGTATTATATGTATATTTTATACATTACTCTAGGTATCTAAAAATATTTGTAAACTTTGAAAAGTCAAAAAGTCTACCTATCTCTCGATACTTTCTAGTATTGGTTATAGGGTTTATGGGATAATTTATTTTTCCTTCTATCAAACTAGCTTTCCCTATTTACCCCAATCTACCCTGGCTATCTTGCAGTATATCCAACTTTTTGAAAGCCAAACTAAAGTTGAAAATAAGATGCAAAAACAAGTAAATACAAAACTTTGAATATCAAGAAAGTTGAACATTTTCCCATTATGGTTTAATTATGAACCAATCAGATCATTGGTCATTTGTATTACATGACGTCATTTTATTAGGCAATAAAAGCTACTTCTTAAAAACTAAATCTTTTAATAGAAATTACATCCCATTATTAAGCTATAGTTATGCTTCAAGCATGACATAAGAACATAACAAGAGTGAAATTTTTGATTCCTGGGACAACAGAGTATAATATTATAAGTGAAGCAACTCTATAATCAAGTCCTAAAAATGTAAGTATGTCCATAAACATTATCCTGTATAAAGCAGTTTTTCAACAAATTTACTTAAAATTTTGCATCGACTCTTACACATTTATATTCTGATTATTCAGTTCTGACACTATGTTAGTGTTAATGTCCGTTTGTCCTACCGTTTCAGTGCTTCGCTTTTATGGATGTTGTCATCCTTGTTTTCTTGAGATGGAGGGTATAATGAAAGACTTTAATTTTACTTAAAATGGGAAACTGCAGCAGAAATATGAAGCTAAGAGAAGTAAACCTATATGTTTGCTTGTGTGTGTGTGTGTGTGTGTGTGTGTGTGAGTGTTTGTATGTATGTGTATTTGTGTTTGTGTGTGTGTGTGTGTGTTTGTTTGTGTGTGTGTATGTGTGTGTATGGTTTAAGTACACAACCTTGCATTGCGCATTATTTTTACATTTTACAGCTTTTTGCAATTTTGGACTCATGAAAAATCACGCAACCTTACCAACAAATACTTAATAATGTTTATTAGTTTACATACATACTTTAATAATAGGATGTTTGTAGGTCTTAAGCTATGCATTTATAACCAGTAAGATCTCGATAACGGCAGGATTAATTATAAATAATAAATAAGTATGCAAATGATGATACACTAAATTACCCCTCTAGTAGATTAAAATTAGTGGCCGAAACGTTTGAACCCTCAACTTATTGACACAAACAATCAAAATTAAATAAAGTTCCAAAGTTTTTAAGCCAATGAATAAGAAAACGTTATTAAAAAAACTTTGAGGACTAGTGTAATAAACAGCCCATTGTTTTCTCTCTACCTGATTATAACCACAGGCTTACATTGCTAAAATAATCTTACCTTTAAAGCAACCCTTTCTTCCTCTCGCCTTAGCCTCCAGAACTTTATTGATGCTGTCCAAACTGCAGGGGGAGAATTTCTTGTTGTTAACTTTGTCGCCAGATGTCGCTCTGGTTCAATCAATCAATCAACAATTAAAATTTAGAAAAATTTTTTCTAATGAAATTATCCTAAATAATAAAGTAACAATCTATCTGTTTATATGTTTGTCTATTAGCGTGTATGGCTGTACTGAAGTAACTCGCTAACCGCTGAACCGGTAGCTTACAAGGTAGCTCTTATAGGAGATGAGAAAGTTTTTACCTTTTTTGGGGGTGAGGGTACCAAGAGAAATCGCCCAAGTTTTTTTTGTTTGTCTATTGAAATAACTCTAAGCACTAAAATTGAGTTCTCTAATTTAGTAAAGTGTAATACAAACTTATTTCAATCAGATCGATGAAAACAATCAAAAGGATAGATCCAAGGATTCGAACCCGAAACCATCTTAATTCTATTTGTTGATAAACTTTCCTAGCAAACATGATGTAGTTGCCTTCATCTCCTCCAGGCACACACTCTGATACTGTCTCTGGGTCATGCTAGATAGATAGATAGATAGATAGATAGATAGATAGATAGATAGATAGATAGATAGATAGATAGATAGATAGATAGATAGATAGATAGATAGATAGATAGATAGATAGATAGATAGATAGATAGATAGATAGATAGATAGATAGATAGATAGATAGATAGATAGATAGATAGATAGATAGATAGATAGATAGATAGATAGATAGATAGATAGATAGATAGATAGATAGATAGATAGATAGATAGATAGATAGATAGATAGATAAATATATAGATAGACAGACAGACAGACAAACAGACAGACAGATAGATAGACAGATAGATAGATAGTAAAATAAATATATAGATAGATAAATATATAGATATTGTTCGATATATAAATAATTAGATAGATAAATAGATAAAAAGATACACATATATTAGAACAGATAGGTAGACAGATGGATAGATAGATAGCATGGACAAAACGACAAATAGAACTAGTGACAGACAAACAGAAAGAATGACAGTTAAACAGTGTTACAGACAAGATCAGAGAATGACAAACAAACAGACAAATTTCTAGACTAATGGGTTTTCAGAGAGTTGACTAGATAAATCACTTTTGCTTTTTGTACCGTTAGCGTTATCCTAAGAGGACAATCACAAAATAAAAATTTTATGGAATTTTTTAAGCTTTTCAAATTTGACTTTTAATGAAGGGTGATTCCACGTAAAATTAGGCACAATGATATAAGCAAATAACTTTTGTCTGGTCTTTCCACAATATTTGTAGAGTTTATTTACTAATGTATAAATTGTTTGGTATCATGGATGTTTTCATCCTTGTTTTTTTTTATAATTACTTAACTAGCGGCTACGCCCCTAAAGGCCACTAGGGACACATGGGGATGAAAAGGGAGTTGAATTAGATAACCCATTTTTTTTATTTTAGATATAAAAAGAGAAAAAGAGTTTTTAGTTAGAGGGGAGAGGTAATTTTTTTTTCTAGGAGTGATATCTCTTTGGAGGTTGGTGTTACCCTTTCCCGAAATAGTTTTAAATCTTGAGACCCATGAGAAGCTACCCTGTAAAGGAAAACCATAAGGGTTCATCGGTTAGCGAAATCCTTCGGTACAGACAAATAGATATCCTGTTACTTTATTATAAGGATATAATACTTAGAAATAATAAATAATATCAGTGTCCCTTGTTATCGAAGGGGAAATAAGAAAAAGTTCCCAAATCAGTTCCCGTAAAGAAATAGGGAATGGGATAAGAACTATGAAAAACATATAATAATATTACTAAATAAAAGTAACAAAATGTCTATTTGTCTGTTAGTCTTTTTGATTTGCAGTGTGTGAGTGTCTGTTTGTAGCTTAGGATCTTGATAACTGCTGGACCGATATGATTCTCCTTTAAAATATAGCTATATAACAGGAAAGGTTTATAACTATTTTAGGGGAGGATCCCTCCATCCTCCCAAATGAAATCACCCTAGAAAAAAAACTTCTCCCAAAAACAATTCACTTTTTCTTTATGAAAGTAAAAAGTGATGTGTCACCTTACCCTTATTACTGAGTGTTTTAACCAACAGCAGCTTTATAACTTTTTAAAGATTTTCGTTCTATTTTACTTTTTATGAAACAGAGCCCTGTACAAAGGGCAAAAGTGCCATCTGATATAAATTAAAATTAATTGTGATGAGAGTTTTGAAACGCCTTATTGAATTAGACAACTTTTTGTAATTTTTTTTTATATTAAAGCGAAGTTGTTGTAAAATTAGGGAGTACACATTAGGTTTCTTTGTAGAAAAATATGTTAATGGATATTATCATCCTTGATTTTACCTTTATTATCGGTAAAATATCTTTACCAATAGCGTCGTAAATATTAACACAGCCAAGTCGCTACAAAAGAGCAGAAAGCAATTTGATTGCAGACAAAAAAAAACACCCCTCAACTGGAACCAGGTAGTTTTCTATGTTTTACATCCCTCTCCTGTCATTATATGATATTATATAAGATAACAATATCCCCCCTTTTACCCCACCCCCTTACCTCCTACTGGATGAACGAACCAACCAATAAATAAGGTTCATATTAGCAAGCCAAATTGACGACAAATTTCACCAAGTACATATATCCTACATCGATTCTAACAAAATAACCACCAGACCAACACGTATCACTTTTATAGAATCCCTAATTCTTTATGTACTATTCCAAATTAAATAAAGGTTAAAATACATATAATCATTTTGAAATATTGTTTTCTTACTGTAAATATTTCAACCCCAAGCACTTAATAATATGTAATTTTGATTTGATTCATTATTTAAAAAAAAACATGATTGTTTTGATAAAATCTTAATCTGATTGTTCTAAGGGCATTGAACACGCGCAAAGGCTGTTCTACACAAAACTTCCTTTCCACGGTTGTAAAAGAATTGCATAAAAAAAATAGTTCTAGGAATCATTCTTTTAATGATTGAATATTACAGCATTTTTATAAGAAATTCTGGATCATGGAAAGAAAACCAAGTAGCTGGTTTTCCTCGTATTTTTACAGTAGCTTTTGTTAGGGTTCGGAAAAAGGCTCCGAAGGATTAGAGCCCCCCGCAGGCGCTAGAAATACGAAGAAACCCGCTACTTCGTTTTCTTTCCATGATCCAGAATTTCTTATAAAAGTGTGTAAAATCGCTTCTAACTGTAAAGGAAGGTCAATCTAAATTAAAAATGATAAAAACATAAAAGTTGCATTATATTATTTGTAGCGTAGCTACTCTTTAATAGTGAGATGTCTGACCGGACGTCCCAACGTATTACTATATACTTTATGCAATAGAATCTACGTAACAAAATTAAGTGATCTCCATATAAAAAGGATATCAACAAATAAACTTACAAAAATCATCACTTTTACTGAATATATTATAAGATTTTCTCTTTTTTACTGTTTTACAGTTGATAGTTAATTGCTGCGCTACTTATACACAAAATTATTATTTATTATTTATACATTTGATAATAAATACTTGGTTGAAATGAAAACATATTGCAGTTAGCTTCCAGCAGTTATCTATCTATTCACGTAACTTCACTTTATATACAGGGATCTTAAGGGATAAGACAATGGACGATAAATCGATTTACTTTCCCAAAAAGTGTTCCTTGTGTAAATTACAATTATTGTTTTTAAAAGTTTGGATAGTGTTTGAAACATCCAATCAAGCTTTAATAAAAGTACCCAAAGTTTAAAGCAATAGGATGAGAGAGTATAATTATAAAAGTTTGGGTACCAATATATTTTACAGTCCAATGTCCCCTCCCTCCCTGCTTAATATCTATTTATCTATGACAGCGAAGTTTCTTTACATTTAGGGTTGATTTTTTATTAACATTAAACCATAATCGTAATGAATATTATACTTTGATTTTATTAATTATTTTCTTGGAATAAAATCTATACGCTATTTATATTGCTAAATTATTTGTTAATGTTAATTAAAATAGCAAAATTGCTAAGCTTTGGTATACTACATATTTTTATAAATGAAAAAAAAATTGGCAACAAAATTTTCTATCATCCGTAACTTTACAAAGTGTTTAAAAAATCAGCTATGTGACGCCATAAAAATGAGGGATTATCCATCTTATTTTAAGGGTTTTCTTTGCCATTCCTCCTCTCATCTCCCTCATTTTTATGACGTCACATGGCTGATATTTAAGACACTTTGTAAAGTTACTTTTCTGACGTTTTTTTTAACATGAGTTATATAGCTAGATTTAAATGAACGTTGTAGAACTTGTTTTATTTGGTACCATATTGTAGTTAACCCAGGGCAAATTATGATCTTGATTTCTTACTTTCTTTTCTACACTTGACATTCAAGTCAGGAATCTATAGGGATAAGAAAATGGCCGATAAATAGATGTAATTCCGAATGATGATTCACAAAATTATTCCATCTGAAGATTATAATGAGGGGTTGAAACGTTGGATACTCAAATAAAAAATTCACTAAAGTCTCTAAAGTTGTTAAGCCAACGAATAAGAAAACGTTGTTATAAAACTTTGGGGACTAGTGTAATAAACAGCCCTATTGTCCCCTCTCTTTCTGCATTCAAGTAATAACATAAGAAACGCAGCAATAGTTTCTAAACCCGGCCTCATATAAAACAAAAACAAAAAAGTTGATTAAATTTAAATTTTTACATTTCCTATAGGTATATTATGTTATAAATGATGTGTTGGAAGGAATAATTGATTTTCTCAATTTACACGTTTATAATTACGTACAGTCTGTCCCTATACGTACAATAGCTGCGCTAAAATTGTTGGAATTATATTTCATACAAAATAAATTTCTTCATGATTAGATTCGGCAATAATATACATTTTCATGTGGTTAATAAGCAATGGTCTACAGATACGCAAATATATTTATTTCATCTTAAATGTAAATTAATCAACTTAAAATGAATAAGCTACTCAAGTTTTTAATCATATACTATAAATAAAATAGTTTTAGTTGAAATATCACAAATAGTGTAATTCAAATTAAAATCATTAGACAATTGACCAGGATTCTGAGGAAAAATCCCCCAACAAATTTCCTTTACTTCCAAACTTTATACCCACATTCCTTTGGTTACACTTTTATATCCCAAGTTTATCCTGATTCTACATCTGCAAAAATCTATGTAGAATTAAATTGCCGAATCAATGCTTAATTCAAACTTATTTAAGATTAAGAATGTATCTATTTTAAGATTTGTATACACAATTTGATCTAAAAATAATGACTGAAACACAGAAAGAGACATGTAATCTGAAGAAACTTAAAATGTCTCCAAAGAAGTGGACAACGTTTGGAGGAACTTTGCCAATTGACGTCATATTCTCTTCTAATTTGACGTCAATCGGGATATGCATTTGTTAACGTCTTTCGAGACATCATAAGCTGCTTCCATTTTTTCATTGCTGTGTTTTTTAAGGGATTTAAAGGGATAAGACAACGGCCGATAAATTGATGTACATCCCCAAAGATGGTACATAAAGTTACCCCTTCTGCAGATTAAAATTAGTGGTTGAAACGTTTGAAAGCTCAACTTAATGAATCAACCAATTAAAATTCACCAAAGTTTTTGAGCCAACGATTAAAAAAACTTTATTATAAAACTTTGGGGACTAGTGTAATAAACAGCCCATTGTCCCATGTCTCTCTCTAGTTGTTTTTACGGATGAATTATCCCTGTCTGATTACGGAATGATTACATAATTGGTGTGACCGATTTAGTGGCCTCCAGAAATGGATATATAATATGTGAATGTAGTACGTGGAAAATTTGTCGTCACTGTAGGTTGCTCATATGTAGCTTATTTATTGGTCAGTTAGTTTAAACAATAGGAAGGAAAGAGGATGGGATATAGTGGGGATATCGTATTTTAGCCAGCTGTGATGTCTTTTCATAAGAGTACATGAAAATCTGGTACAACATCCAAGTAATAATATATCGATTCTTCCAGATAGGTTGTGCCTTTACATCCACACATTTTCAAATTAGCATATTATTATTAAAGCTAAATTTTTTTTGCCCTTATTTCATTCTTATCATTACAGTTTCTATTATTGAATTGCTATTGTTTATTTTGTGAATATGATGTCATTGTAAGCGGAAGTAGATGATCACTCTAAATAAAACCATTCAATTGCTGGACATAATAAAGGTACTAAGAAAGAGAGGGAATGTCTGATTGAGCCAATAGGAGAATCGCATCGGTACATACATTTAATCTCATTGGTTGAAATTTTGTACACATCTTGTTAAAAATGCATGTTTTTTTTCATTTTATACATAGATAAAAGTCAGCTATAAACAGTATATTTTTTTAGTAGAAAGCTTTGCGGAATCAGAATTAATTGCCCAAAAATTTCGTTTAAATTTGAAAGCTTCGAAACGAGGTGAATTCTTAAAAAAAAGTTAGGCTGGCTACTCGCTGGTGAGGCAAAATTATTTTTGTGAAAAATCCTCCAAAATCGAATAAAAAAATTTACAAAAATTAAATAAAATCTTAAAAGGGTTATTAACATATGATTTTGTTTAATTTTTGTGCTTTTGGATGATTTTTCACAAAAATAATTTTGCCTCACCATCGAGTAGCGAGTCTATAATTTTTTAAGAATCCACATCAGCTTGAGTCAAAAGTAAACAATACTTTTGTCTGCTAGAAATGTTCCTTCTCAGATTTGACGAAAAAAGAGGTCAGAATATGCTTCTATTCTTATATTTCTATTCTGGACTTATAAATTTAAACAATTTAGACAGATAGATAGACAAATATAAAGAGAGATATATAGATAGACAGGTAGGAAGACAGATAGATAGACATAAAGATAGACAGATAGATAGACGGATAGATGGACAGATATATAGACAGATAGATGGACAGATATATAGACAGATAGATAAAACGATAGATAGACGGATAGATAGACAGATAGATAGATAGATAAACAATTAGACAAATATAAAAATAGATAAGATAGATGGACAGACAAGAAGAAAGACAGACGGATAGATAAACAAAAATTAAACTTACCGGTGACCCAAAGTTATGTCCCATCTCATGAGCCATGGTAACGTGAGAAACAGCCGGGGGTACATGCTTTCCATAGTTGAGGAGGGTGATAACCCCGGTATTCAAGCTCTTAAAGCTACCTCGGTAGTGCTGAAACAAAGATAATGTTAGTTTAAATAATTGACGGTAGAGATTTTAAGTCAATAAGTTTAGTTCAAATTTTTGTCAATAGAGGGACTTATTTTTTAGTTGAGGAGGGTGATAATCCCTGTATTCAAGCTCTTAAAGCTACCTCGGTAGTGCTGAAATATAGATACTGTTAGTTTAAATAATTGACGGTAGAGATTTTAAGTCAATACGTTTAGTTCAAATTTTTGTCAATAGAGGGACTTATTTTTTAGTTGAGGAGGGTGATAATCCCTGTATTCAAGCTCTTAAAGTTACCTCAGTAGTGCTGAAATATAGATAATGTTAGTTTAAATAATTGACGGTAGAGATTTTAAGTCAATAAGTTTAGTTAATTTTTTTAGATATAGAGGGACATATTTCTATAGTTGAGGAGGGTGATAACCCCGGTATTCAAGCTCTTAAAGCTACCTCGGTAGTGCTGAAATGATAATGTTAGTTTAAATAATTGACGGTAGAGATTTTAAGTCAATAAGTTTAGTTCAATTTTTTGTCAATAGAGGGACATATTTCCATAGTTCATGAGGGTGATAACCCCAGTATTCAAGCTCTTAAAGTTACCTCGGCAGTGCTGAAATATAGATAATGTTAGTTAAAACAAGTTTTTTGTATGGAAGATAATGATTTCACTTGGAAGGAATCATGGTGGTACCCTCCACCGAAATAGTTATAAACATTCCAAGGATCTACGAGAAGGTACACTGTAAAGGAGAACCAAATCGGTTCAGCGGTTGGCGAGATCCTTCCGTACTCACACAAACACACAGAGAAACAGATCCTGATTCTTCTATTTAAGAGAAATATCTTACATAAAAAAATTGGGGTATAGTCCTTTTCGTGGCAACGCCTCTTAAGGGGCATTTCGTCGTTTTTTTACATTAGTATTTAGGTTAAGTTAGGTTATGTGATTGAACCGCAGGGTTAGTCAATTGGCCCCACAGGGGCTAGAAATAGGGGAAAAACTACTATGAAAATACGACTAAACGCCCATTAAGAGGCGTTGCCACAAAAGGGAATATACCCAAAAATTGTTCATTCAAAAAGAATTATGATATACTTTTAAATATAAATACAAAAACTATTAAATCAAAACTATTATCTAACTATTAATAGTAAATATCAAAAAAAAAGATTGTTTATTCAAAATGAAAATACAAAAACTATTAAATTAAAACTAGTATCTAACTATTAATAGTAAATATCAAACAAAAAGATTTTTATTCAAAATGAAAATACAAAAACTATTATCTAACTATTAATAGTGAATATTAAACAAAAAGATTGTTTATTAAAATGAATGATGATATGATTTAAAAACTACATGCATTAAAATTTTGCAAAAATTAACAAAAACTTTATACAAAAACATTGTACAAAAACTAGAAATTAATAATCATCTTTGTTTTGAGTAGCTACATCTACCTACTCGTCAGGAGTAATAGGGAGTCCTAAGAAATATGGTACAATACATATGGTATATTTTAATTTGCAGTTGAAATGTGCAGTTTTGCGCTATTTATAACAGCAGTAGGAAATGGCATATAATCGCAGCTGAAAAAAAACGTATTCGCTTCTTTTAAGGAGACTAAAAGCAAGGGATCTAGATAAGGATATAAGATAGTTGCCGTTAAATTAATGTACATCTCCAATGATGATACACAAAAATACCCCTTCTGTAAATTACATTTAGTGATTGATTATTTGTTGAGCCAACAAATTAGAAAAAGTTACTTTAAAACTTTGAGGACTAGTGTAATAAACAGCCCAATGTCCCCCTTCCTTCTGCAAAAAGTCTACAATCCACCGCATCGGGGGGATAAAAAAAATAAAGTCTTGATTGTTGCACCTCCCTTATTCCTGAATTTTCATGCAAATTTAGCATCATTAGCCAGGGATCTAAATGGATAAGACAATGGCCGATAAATTATGTACATCCCAAATTATTATACATAACATTACATTACCCCTTCAGTAGATTAAAATTAGTGGTTGAAACATTTGCACACGCAATTCAATCCAATTTCAAAAAAATTCCCCAAAGTTGTTAAGATAATACATAAGTAAACGTTATTGCAAGACTTTGGAGACTAGTGTAATAAACAGCCCAATGTTCCTCCCTCATGATAATTAGCAAAGAAAATCAATCAAAAAAATCTTTCTAATGATGAATAATTACAAAGACTACGAATAAAAATAAACTTCATAATGAATTTTGTTCTGTTTATAATCTGTGTTTTGTCTTCTCCGCTAGCCTAAAAGGCCTTGGTACTCACAAAGAGGCCATTATGAATACCCTCTACAATTTTATTTTTGGTTGAAAAAGTTGGAGGGGGGGTGGGGAGATATTTTTGGGAGTAGGGAATAGTTATTTATCGCATCGTATTATAAACAGTTTTCCGTGGATATAAAATTGTACAATTATAAGATTAAAATCAGTTTTATCAGCCCCGAGAGGTTGAAGAGACAGGCTAAAAAACTAGCTTTGATCTTATGTATAATTATACATTTTTATATTCATAGAAAATTGTATATAATACGATGCTATACATGATTTTTCAGTATTGCTGAGAACCGGTTCTAATCCACCGGATATTAATCTGATTCGAAGCAACCCTGGTAAGAGAATTAATTATACATTTACCTTTTGTTAGCAGAAAAGTGAAGAAAAAAATTTTAAAGGGATAATTTGGAAAGCTCTTCTAAAAATTAGAATAATATAATAGTTAGATATCCTGTTACTTTATTATTTAGGACATCCAAATCTCAAGGAGTTGCTACGCATATAAAAATTAGGAAATAATTGATTCCAAGCACAGTTTAAATAATTTAATTCACAGAGGGTGGTTATTTTCTTTTATTATTTTATTTTAAAGAAATATTTTTTGTTTTATTTTATTGTTTAATTGAGTACAAAATTGCTTAGTTTCAAATCTTGGACATCATATTAAAAAGATCTCACAAGTCCCTCAACCTTTCTTTTGCTGAGAATTTTCATATTGATCCTTAGGCAGGTTTTATTCTCTTTTATGGGGATAGGTCAATCCTCACATAAAATTATTTAATCACAAAATAATTCGGATCATATGAAGAAAATGAAGTCATTCCTAAAAAGGACAGAAATTCCCTTCCTTGGGTATAGGAAGGCTATTTACTTTCCTTTTTCTTACAAATTCTCTGTAAGGAAGGTGATTTCTGTCCACTATCTTACAAATTCTCACTAAAGGAAGGTGACCTCTGTCCACCATCTTACAAATTCTTCCTAATTCTTAGAAATTCTTCCTTTTCCTCACTATTACAACTATGCTTAATAAATCTACCTTATTTACCCAAATTCTTACTTATTCTCAGAAATTCTACCTTAATTAGACAAATTCTTCCTTATTCTAAGAAGACCTACCTTATTCAAGGAAATTCTTCCTTATTCTAAGAAAATCTACCTTATTCCCTCAAAGTCTTCCTTATTCTAAGAAATACTTCCTAATTCCATGAAAATCTACCTTATTCTAAGACATTCTTCCTTATTCTAAGAAAATCTTCCTTATTCTAATAAGATCTACCTTATTCTAAGAAATACTTCCTAATTCTATGATAATCTACCTTATTCTAACAAATTCTCCATTATTCTAAGAAGACCTACCTTATTCTAGGAAATTCTTCCTTATTCTAAGAAAATCTACCTTATTCCTTCAAATTCTTCCTCATTCTAAGAAATACTTCCTAATTCTATGAGAATCTACCTTATTCTAAGACATTCTTCCTTATTCTAAGAAAATCTACCTTATTCTAAGACATTCTTCCTTATTCTAAGCAATTCTTCCTTATTCTAATAAGATCTACCTTATTCTAAGAAATACTTCCTAATTCTATGAAAATCTACCTTATTATAAGACATTCTTCCTTATTCTAAGAAAATCTACCTTATTCTAAGACAGTCTTCCTTATTCTAAGAAAATCTAGCTTATTCTAAGAACTTCTTCCTTTTCCTTACTAATTCTCTCTTATTTTCAGATAACCTAGCTTTTTCTAAGAAGTTCTTCCTTAATTCCCCTAATTCTTCCTTTTTCTCAGATAATTTTCCTAATTTATATTGGGATATCATAACTGAAATAGAGGTATAGAGAATATATAAATTCTGCCTTTTCCCCTTCCTTATTCTCTCAAAATCTTGGTTTTTCTCACATATATTTCCTTATGTTTATTGGGATATCAGAACAATATGTGTAGGATAAGTTTGAGTTGTATCTTTTGACCTGAAATGTTTGTTTGTACTTTAGAGGTGGAATGCTCATAAAGTACATTTTAATAGGAACCCCAGTCAGAAGTATGAAATTATCTTAAGAAATAATAGAAAATTCAGTATTTTTTTTGGTTGTATCTTTTGACATTTAGTGTTTATGTTTTTATTCATAAAATTATTAATAATATTAACATAATTTTGCAGAGAAATAAACCTAATAATAACAGGATAACAGAAAAAGACAAGTAGTCTTTACAATCTTTCTCTAGCCAACACATAAAATATTAGACCAAGACCAAAAAAGTAATAATTTCAAAACAAATTAAAATATTTTGGATATTTTACTGATAATTTTCTTCAATAACTATATGTAATTATCAATCCTTTTATAAAAGTAACAGGATGTTTGTCTGAGCTCCCAAGAAAAATTGCCTAAAGAAAAAAATTTCCCCCCTAACCATCAGAAAAAAATCTTTTCCTTTTCAAAAATAAAATCCCAGGCTTAGAGTCAGACATTTTTATTTGATTAATTACCCAAAGTGTCCATAGAAGCCTCTAGTGGCGTAGCTGCTAGTCTCAACCAATTTAATGTTTTTTTTCTTCACATTCCTATTTATGTGGTACAAACTCTATAGAAAGTTGGCAACTTATTCTTTTTGTCGGTAAATTCAAACAGCTGATAATTATGAAATCAATTCAAGGGTAATTAGAGTGGGTCAATTTTAAATTTTTTTTTTAAATTTTGAATTCACCACAATGGATTTATTATTACTTAGATCTTACACGAAACATTTCATGTTCTTTAATAGAGTGAACTCTCTTGCGGGCTAAAATAACGATCTTCCCCACCCAATTCTTTACCCTATTCCCTCCCCTCCTAATGGAAAAATGGTACACCAAATAAAATCGAAGGGAAATTGCAACCTAAACTAACTAAAAATTTTCTCCTGTGATAATATCCACGTGAATAAATATAGAATTAATTGGAAGTTGAACCATAATTTTGTATCCTCTTAAAATATCATTGTTGTAGATGGTTAAAACATTATCTATCCCCTCTCCCCTTTACCCTATCTCTTTTCCTTCTTTATGGTGAATAAACTGACCAATAAACAGGTTAGCAACTTAATTTGGCGACAAATTTTCTATGTAACTCTATGTCAATAAGATAGGGTACTTATAGCTTTAAAAATCGAACCATCCTTATAAATATTGACCCAACTCGACCCAATTTGTTGCTTTTAAAGACCAATACTAAAATCTAAATACAAAAAGTTTTGACATTAAGAAATATTTTATTTTTTGGTATTAAGTAATATGAATATTAAGAAAATTCATAATCCTTTATATCTTTTGAACATATATTTATAATTATAAAAATATCCGAAAATCAACAATTCTTTAGCTCTGATGTTGGTCATCACTCATCCCCTCACTAACCCATATGTTCTATTATTCATTCCGCAAATATACTATTAACAGGGATCTAAAGGGATAAGACAATTGCCGATAAGTTGATGTAAATCCTCAATGATTAAACATAAAATTATCCCTTCTGTAAGTTATAATTGGTGGTTAAATCGTTTACTATTAACAGGGATCCAAGGAATAAGATAATTGCCGATAAGTTGATGTAAATCCTCACTGATTAAACATAAAATTATCCCTTTTGTAAGTTATAATTAGTGGTTGAATTGAATCGTTAATGGACAGGACACTCATTTTAATGTACAAACCAATAAAATTCAATAAAAGTTTTAAGTCACTGAATAAGAAAACGTTATTATAAAACTTTGGGGACCAGTGCAGTGTAATAAACAGCTCAATATTCACTCCCTCCCTGGATTATTACACAGTACACTAAGTTTTATTTTAACAATTTCTTATTTATGGGCTCAACAACTTTAGAGACTTTTTATTTAATTAATTAAGTAAATTGATTTATCATCCATTGTCCTATCCCTCTTAATTCCTGATTATAGGTTGAGTTCTCTGTTTCGGCATGGGACAAGGACAACATATCAAAGACAATTTATAAATATAGAATATGTAATATAAAAGTTTTTTAAAAATAATTAGATACTGCTGAACCGATATGGTTCACTTTTACACTGTAGCTTCTCATAGATCCTGAGAAGGTTTATAGCTATTTTGAGAAGGGTACCACCACCCACCTTGAAAAATATTACTCCTATACAAAAAATTTTAATTTAAAATAAAAAAAAACAGAAATGAAAAATGTGGGGATGAGTATGATCCCCCCCCCCCACCAAAACAAAAAAAATTAACCCCCTTCCCTTAATTTTTTTCACTTTTTCATTTTAAACTACTATAGAAAATGGAGATATTAAATTCAATTCCCATTACCTAAAGTGCCCCTAAAAGTGTCTCTAGGAGCGTAGCCGCTAGTTTGAAATAAAACACTAACAATATAATTAATTATCCATTAAAATTCTTAAAATTCTAAATATACATAGTCTATGGTCTTATTTTAAATGTATGTCTGTGGGTTTGTGTTCGTTCATGAAAAATACATGCCCTCCCTTGCCATGTAGGCGGCCGTGCTGCGTCAAATTCTTGTCCAGGCTAGCCAAGCTGACGGACGTTTTTTTTTCTAATTTCTAAAAGCTACCTTTTTTATAAGAATATTTTTTTAATATTATATATAGAAGCAGTATGGTTCTTCATTACTGTTTAGCTTCTTATAAGACAAAGGAAGGTTTATAGCTATTTTGGGGGAGAGTACTAACACATTCTAAAGAGATATCTCCCCTAGGAAAAATCTCCCCCCCCCCCAAAAAAAAAAAATTAGAAACCCACTAAAATTAAAGAGGTCTCTAGGGGCTAGTTTGTCATTAAATTAAAAACATTCTTATTTTTCACTCTTAAAAAAAGCTAGCTTTTTTATTTGGATGAAAAAATCTGATCTACATAAAATTATTGCAACACAGACTGTTCTCATCTCCTGGTAGAATATGAAGAAAATAGTAAGGTTTTTCTGTCTGAAGCTTAAGATCCCAGGAATGGTTGGTCTAATTAGCAAGAATTAGCTAAATTATCTTAGACAAAGGAAGGATATGTGATGAGAAGGAAGACTTTGAGGGAATAAGGTAGATTTTCTTAGAATAAGGAAGAATGTCTTATAATAAGGTAGATTTTCATAGAATTAGGAAGTATTTCTTAGAATAAGGTAGATCTTATTAGAATAAGGAAGAATTTCTTAGAATAAGGTAGGCTATCTGAGAATAAGGAAGAACTAGGAGGTATTGGGTTAATTTTCTTATAGTTAGGAAGATTAAGTGAGATTTAGGAAGAGATTTTCTTAGAATAAGGAAGAATGTCTTAGAATAAGGTAGATTTTCTTAGAATAAGGAAGAATTTGAGGGAATAAGGTAGATTTTCTTAGAATAAGGAAGAATGTCTTAGAATAAGGTAGATTTTCTTAGAATAAGGAAGAATGTCTTAGAATAAGATAGATTTTCATAGAATTAGGAAGAATGTCTTAGAATAAGGTAGATTTTCTTAGAATAAGGAAGAATGTCTTATAATAAGGTAGATTTTCATAGAATTAGGAAGTATTTCTTAGAATAAGGTAGATCTTATTAGAATAAGGAAGAATTTCTTAGAATAAGGTAGGCTATCTGAGAATAAGGAAGAACTAGGAGGTATTGGGTTAATTTTCTTATAATTAGGAAGATTAAGTGAGATTTAGGAAGAGATTTTCTTAGAATTAGGAAGTATTTCTTAGAATAAGGTAGATCTTATTAGAATAACTAAGAATTTCTTAGAATAAGGAAGAATGTCTTAGAATAAGGTAGATTTTCTTAGAATAAGGAAGAATGTCTTATAATAAGGTAGATTTTCATAGAATTAGGAAGAATTTCTTAGAATAAGGAAGAATATCTTAGAATAAGGTAGATTGTCATAGAATTAGGAAGTATTTCTTAGAATAAGGTAGATCTTATTAGAATAAGGAAGAATTTCTTAGAATAAGGTAGGCTATCTGAGAATAAGGAAGAACTTAGGGGTATTGGGTTAATTTTCTTAGAATTAGGAAGATAAAGTGAGATTTAGGAAGGTGATTTTTATCCTCTTTTTCAGATATGTGAGAAAAAGGAGAGTGATTTTTGTCCATATTTGAGATATCTGAGAAAAAGGAAGATGATTTCTGTCCTTTTTGGAAGGGAATTTCTGTCCTTTTTAGGAATGACTTCATTTCCTTCATATGATCCAATAATTCTAAAACAATTCTCCTCTTGGATATATGCTATAAGCATGGATGTCCAAGATTTTTTTTTTTTTTTTTTGGGGGGGGGGTTCAAAGGTTTGAGGAGGGTAATCTAATGTATTTCTAGAATTTTAAGAGGGATAAAATGAGGAGTTGCAAAGTTTATCCCCCCCCCCCTTCCTAAAACGTCTATGTCTAAGGGTGTAGCCGCTTGATGTTAGAAATGAAATCAAGTTTTTAAAAAAAGATAAATAACCGTTATTTTTTTGCTGAATTTCTTTGCAATCTCTTTTAGAAATAAAATTGTGTTTTCTATTTCTATATTTAAGATGCACAAAATCTAGTGTTTTTATAAATATGAATAACAAGCGGCTACCCCCATAACATCTTGGGGGCCTATAATAGATTTATGTTCCCATATAGCTCTAATACTAATTTATATCTAAAAACTAGCATACTGCCTATATCTAGTTGTGAGGGGGGTTTGGAGGAAGTAAAACCCCATTAACATAATCTAAAATAAAACCAAGAACAATACAAATCTTCCCTGGCCGTTCTATACATCTTGCAGAACACATAAAAGCATTAATCTACATAAACAACGTTACAATTTTAATGCATTAACATATCCCCTGAAATCAAATTAAATTTATTGTACTTGTAGTTTTTCAAAATATTGAATTTGCTAGATTGAATAAACATTCTTATAGACAAGAATAAAGGCGGACCACGCCCATTTTAACCTTAAATCTGCATTAAACACGCCCTTGCAGTCTTTGGTGTTTGATTTAACACAGCAAAATATATAGTTTAGTTTGTCAATGTTTTTTTTTAAATATCTTCTACTGTTGCTATGTAAGGTGCATGTCTTCAGCATAACAAAACAGACATATGAAAACAGACAAATATGGTGCAATTAAATGGTTGGTTACATGCGGACTTTGTTAGCAAGTCATAAATTTAAAAAAAATACTTTACATCGCTTAACACTTTTAAATAAAAAAAACACAATTATAACAAAAGTTTGCAGTTATAATGCTCCTAAATCAGCATACTGTTAGTTATGTACATAAAAACATGAATAATGTATCATAAAAGGTCTTTGTATTACATACATAGACAATACTTATAATATCAAAGATAGGGACAAGGTTGCTTTAAAATATTCATATAATAGATTAATATTTTTAATAAAAATTTAACTGTATTTCTGTCTTTTATGGCAAAGAATCTTGATAACCGCTGAACCGATATGGCTCTCCTTTACTGTAAAGTCTACTAAAGCTCAAGGAAATGTTTTTAAACTATTTTAGGGGAGGGTACCTCCAACCCCCTAAAACTAAAATTGAAAGAAAAGGGGAGATTTTGTCATCATAATTGGGAGAACATTAATTTTTGGTTTATTGTACTATTACATTTTTGATTTTGTTAAAATATCAATTTTAAACGAAAAAGTATAATAATCTTATATTATTTTAGATTATCATTACTCGAATTTAATAAGCATAAATAAGAAAACTAATACTGTGAACTAACGTGTCTACAATACATGGCTAAATAAGGCTTAAAGTTAGCAACCAGGGATCTATAGGGATAAGACAAAGACCGATAAATTGATGTACATTTCCAATAATGATCTACAAAAATTATTTCTTCTGTAGATTATAATTAGTGGTTGAAATGGTTGGAAACTTAATGAATAAACCAATCAAAAGTTAATAAAAGTCCCAAAAATTATTAAGCTAACAAATAATCAAACGTTATTATAAAACTTTGGGACAAGTGTAATAAACAGCACAATTACTCCTTCCTCCCTGAGATTTAACCGTTGCTGAATTTATTATATAATTTATGGAAATTTTAAATAAAGAATATTAAAATTATCTTGTTATTAATGAATGTTGAATGTTTACTATTTTTCACCTCTTTGTTGGCATTTTATATACAAATCTATTTTCTTATGCTTTGTTATTATTAACAGCTGAAAAAAAATAATGCTTTCTCGGTGACTTTAACGGCCAAATAGAGTGACAGCAAAATGCCAAAATTTCTACCAAAATATATATACCTTCAGTATAAAGCTAAGAATGGGCTGAAATTTAAATCATTATATAAAAGTAACAAAATGTCTATCTGTCTGTCTGTACTGACTAATCTTACTAACCACTGAACCTATATGGTTCTCCTTACGTTGTGAATTCTTATTGGTCCTCGGAATGTTTATAAATATTTTGGAGAAAAGTTCCACCGGCGTTATCCTCTTGGTAAAAGTAATATATTAAAATTTTAAACAAAACGAAGATATAATCAAAGCTAACTATCAAACAGACACAAGCAATTGAAGAATAGTTTCGCTATTAAAAATCTACTTTTTTGGTTTATTGAATTATAGAGTCAGCCCACACAATTATTGAAAGAATCGACTTGAGAAAACTGATACCGCCATAACTTTGATAGGTTAATAACACAGTCTTCTTGTAGCGTTCAGCAAAAAATATTTTTCTATATAAAATTTTACAGTTTATTCTATAAAAATTTGGTTTAAAGGTCAGAATTTAACATATAAGTTATAATATTATAACTTATCTGTAGTAAAGGATAACGCTAACCGCTGAACCAATATAGTTCTCCTATTCAGTGAAGCCTTTTAACTATTTTGGAGGAGGGTAATTCCACCCTTCCCAAAAATGCCTCCTCAATTTTAAAAAAAAATATCTTTTTAAAACTTAAATTGAAAAGGGGGTGATTTCCTCTACCCCCTTAGAGCAGCTAGTATTATTAGATTTGGTGTAGGTATTTTATATTACAATTATATTTGCTAATTAAATTTTTTTGGCTGTTTTGTTTTTCAACAAGTTCTTTGCACCCGTTGTTGTTTTAAGGGATATATAGAAAAAGTAAATATGCAAAACAGAATTATATTGTAGCATTTATAATTAAGAATGAAAGGTAGGAACTAGCAATTGCTTAGTCTATGGAAAAGAATTAATCATAGAAGGAAGGTTTCGGTTATTTACAAGAAGTCTAATTATAACATCAAGTATGGCAGGTGTCCTTTTTTCTTACTTACAGTCGGACCTGTCCTGAGTATGGCAGGTGTCCTATCGTAATTACAGTCTGACATCTATTGTTCTATTCTTCCATTCTGACAGTAAATCCTTTTATTACCATTCCCTTTTATGTATAAGGGCATATTTTTTATAGACACTATAAATAGCTTCGTAAAATTTAATTAAAAGTCCTTTCCCTCCCTGCTATAACTTATTTACTTATCTGTATCCCCCTGTTTGTTAGCTCTGTGTTGATCTCTTATAATTTGGTGGGATAATTTTTGCCACACCTTTTCACAAACCAGAGATCAACGAATATTTTCACTTTACTGATAGGCGCACAGCTACTCTGTAATCAACTCTTGTTGAGTGCTAGTTCAATGAGCCCTTAAATTTGGGGAAGAGGGACCTTAATAAACCAAAGGAAAAAAGAAAATTACAGATGTTTTAAAGCAAAAAAAGATATAAAAACAAAGGTTGTGAAATAAAAGTGTGAAAGAAGCAAAATATGACTGTCTCATGGTCTGAAATTCTTTATATAACAGAGAAGCTACATAAACTTTTTAGCCCTCTAGCTCCAATAGGAGCTGAGATAACAGAGGGGTGTTTAACAAATATTTGTTAATGCTATCCTAATTTCAATATGACTATAAGTTTATGTTGATAGAGTTACAGCACTAATTACATAATAAAGGTTATTAAATACTGAAATATTAAAGTCTAAAAAGCAAATTAAAACCAAAAAGCTATCTCTTGGGTTTTAAATTTGAAAAAAGTGCTTTATTTGATCCTAAATGACATTATAAAGAAAGCCAGACACGTCATGCCAAATTTTATTTGCTCAGTTTCACCTTTTTCTTTTTCAAAGTAAAATTATTCAGGGATCTAAAGGGATAAGACAATGGTCGATAAACTTATTTCCATCACCGATGATTATTCATAAAATTACCCTATTCTGTAGATACAATTAGTGGTTGAAATGTTGAGAAAATCAACTTAAAGAACCAAACAATCAAATTTAATTAAAATCCCCAAAGTTGTTTGGCCATGGAATAAGAAAGCGTTATTATAAAACTTTTGGGGACTAGTGTAATAAACAGCCCAATGTCCCCTCCCTTCCTGAAAATTACTAGATATATCTATGTAATTTATGTTTTTCAACTTAATTTTATTTTTGAACATTTAACATAAAACATTTTTTTAGTAGGGTGACTGTTTTTAACAGCGAAGTTACTGTATTATTAGAATTATCCGTATGTCCGTATGTCCGTCTGTAAGAAAAAATATGGGGAAAACATGACTTTAAAGGCTAAAATTTAAGATAGACAACGACAGAAACTAATGACAAAATTTCCTTATATAGCTAACTAACGACATTATTTTAGATTAGATTTTTTACTTAAAACCAAAAAAAAAATATAAAATCTTATTATGCTTTAATTCAAGATGTAATCAAACCCTTTTTTATCCAAAATATCTTTTTTTATATATCATGGTCAATATAACGGACATACAGTCATCAAAAAGTGTCCATCAAAAATGTTAAATTTATTAAGCATATGTTTTTAAAACAGAAGATGAATTTAAAGAGTAAAAAATGGGAAGCGAATAATAGATAAAGAAGGAATCTAAAGGGATAAGATAATGGGAAGCAAATAATATATAAAGAAGGGATCTAAAGGAATAAGATAATGGCCGATAAATTGATATGAAAAGTTTGAACGATCAATGTAATAAAAAATTCCCCTGAAGTCCCCAAAATTATTTAGCCAACGAATAAGAAAAGGTTATTAAAAAAACTTTAACCCCTTACAGTCGGGCCCCTTGCCGCACCTTAATCAGTCTGGGGGGGGGGGCGTTTAACGCCCCCCCCCCTATTATCTCAGTTCCTATTAGAGCTAGAGGGCTAAAAAGTTTTGTGCAAGTCCCCTGTGTTATGATAAATTTCCGACTTTAAGTAGGTCAAGGTCAATTTTCGCTTCCTTCACCCTTTTATTTAACAACCTTTGTTTTTAGGTCCTTTTTTACTTATAATTTTCAAACGGCTGTAATTTTTTTTATTTTTGAAGCTAGAATAAAAATTTTTTAGCAGAAAATGTTTATCTTTTTGTAAATTTTATATTTGGAATATCAAAATATAATTTCAGTGGCCGCAGCTGTACTTGGCAGCTGCCAGCCGCCGCAGTCGGCGGTCGGCGGGAAAACGGCGGCGGATCTTTATAAAATTTTAATACATTATGTAAGCATGTAAGATAAGCTTAAGTTTGAAATTTGAAGTCTCTAAGTCAAAAATTGCGGCCACAGGAGCCTTTTAAAGAGTTCTGGAGACCTGGAGGATCAGGACCTGGAGGATCATACCTGGAACCTAAAATTGACTTGAACACCTGTATTTAATATGAGGATGTACTACTAGAGGATATTTTAGTAGTTTGGTAAGATAAAATGCTTTGTTTAAGTCAAAAAAATATTTTTGCTCTTTACCTGGATGACCCTGCCAGGTTTTCTGGCATCCTGTGCCCGCCAGGATGGAGATATTCAAAAAATTTCAACTCTTATTTATGTCTCATACCCACACTTAAAAAGTCAAGCAGTTTCGGCTCTTTATCTTTCACACACAGAAAATGAGATAGAAACCCCCCCCCCCCCCCCCCGACCGTTAAGGGTTAAGGACTGGTGTAATAACTAACCCATTGTCCCCTATCTCTCTCTGAGAACGATGACGACAGTCTGTCAGTCCAGATGAACCAAAAGAGCTCAATACCTATTTGTCATTGGATGGTTTCAATCTATATTCTGGGTTAAAGACCCTTATGATGTGAAAAATTACCTTCCACCACAAAAAAAGAGTTTCGAGTCTTTTTTCACTGTTTTTAAGAAACATTATTTTTATTATGTTTTTATGTAGTTTAGTAGTGCATGCAAGTACAGAGTTGGAATACATTTTAGCAAATAAATAGAAAAGTAGATAAAAAGCAGAGAAGCGCTGTAAAGTGTCATGTGTAACGTCATAATAGTATACATTTCTTTTTTAGTGGTTGCCTTTCCCATTTATGACGTCACACACGACACTTTCCAGCGCTTCAAAAGCAGTAAAGGAACTATTATAGTTTTGAAAAAATACAAAAATAAAACTCCTATCTTTCAAAGTGATTAAGAAAGATTTAATTTGTTAAGGTACTGACTGACTGACAGATAAGTCTTAGTTTTTTAGAAGGTAATAAGAAAACTTCCAAAAACCAATATCAACAGGCAAAAAAAACCCATACTTATGATTTTTAAAACAATTTGAATAAAAAAATATTTTTTGTTTTATTGTTTGTAGTCTTGCAATGATAATGTGTTAAATTATAATCAAGGTTGACAGATATTATGGTTCGGACAATTATTTTATTATTAAACCACCTTTCAGGACCTCCCTACCCCCTCACACACAATCGTTGTATTCAAAAAGATTATTTTAGCCCTTATGGAGACCTTAGATCATGGAAAGAATAAAAATTAGCGGGAATCATCGTATTTTCACAGTAGCTTTTCTCCTATTTCTAGACCATGCGGGGGGCTATAAAATGCGGGCCCTATTTCCTAACCCTGCGGGGCAATTATTTATATTTACCTAACCTAACCTAAAATAACCTATCAAATATCAAAAGCTACTGTGAAAATATGATAAAACCTGCAACTTTGTTTTCTGTCCATGATCCGAGACCTTTAAGAACAAACCTGATCTAACTTAATTCATTGTTAGCAAACCTAATAAACAAAGCAAACATTTCTCATAATTTAATTTGATTATTATTACAGAGGGGGGGAATTATGGAGATTATTACGAAAAAAAGGATTTTGCTGATATTATCTTTCATTTGCTACTGAGTTTTTAGTAGCGAAGCTACTCTATAATTCACAATGTCCGTCCGTCCGTCCGTCCGTCCGTCCGTCTGTCCGTCTGTCCGTCCGTCTGTCCGTCCGTAATTAATGAATTGGGGGAAACGTGATTTTCTCGGCTCCTATAAAAGATAGAGAGCTGAAATTTTTTGACAACATTCCTATCATAAAGGAGCACAATTAACTATAAAACATCAATGGCGGTCGGACCGCTTTTTAGCAGGTTTTAGGCTATTTTTATATTTTTTCAAATTATCCTCATAACTTGGGTGTTTGTGGTCCGATTTTCAAAATTTTTTCAGTTAAAGATATCAAAATTAAATTTCCCGTCATTTGAAGAAAACAACAATGACGGTCAGACTTCCTTTTTGCAGGTTTTTGGCTATTTTTATATATTTTACATTTTTCCCCATATCTTTGGTGTTTATGGTCCAATTTTCGAAATTTTTTCACTTATAGATATCAAAATTAAATTTCCTGTCATTTGAAGAAAACAACAATGACGGTCAGACTTCTTTTTTGCAGGTTTTTGGCTATTTTTATATTTTTCACATTTTCCCCATTATCTTTGGTGTTTATGGTCTAATTTTCCAAAATTTTTCAGTTAAAGATATTAAAATTAAATTTCTGGCGTTTTAAGTAAAGAAACAATGGCGGCCAAACTGCCTTTTAGCAGGTTTTTGGCTATTTTTATATTTTCACATTTTCCCCCATATCTTTGGTGTTTATGGTCTAATTTTCAAAAATTTTTCAGTTAAAGATATTAAAATTAAATTTCTGGCGTTTTAAGAAAAGAAACAATGGCGGCCAAACTGCCTTTTAGCAGGTTTTTGGCTATTTTTATATGTTTGACACATTTCCCCATATCTTTGGTATTTTTGGTTCAATTTTAAAACTTTTTTGCATTAACAGTTTCAAAGTATTTTTTCCCATTGTTATGTTCATCTAGTATGTAATTTACCTTAACCGTTTTCATCATGCAAAATAAAACAAGGTTTCGTGTTTATTTTCTCCAATAAATTTATTCTTGATTTTAATAAATACACTTTAAATCTACTTCTACGTATCCCATCCACAATTTTTTGTGCTTCGCTACTTATGGATGTTGTCATCCTTGTTATTCTTCTAAATTAACACACATCTTTACGATAAGAACCGTTTCTTCTTTTGTTAATTTAGTGTAATCTTCATTATTAAATAAAGAATTAACATTGACTATTGTAGTCATAAGAAGCTAAGCAACAGAAGGATTTAAATAATGGAAAAAAGGGAGGTAAATTTTAGCAGGGTTTGCTAATAAATCACTGGATATGACTACATGTAGAAGCACAAACATGCAAAAACTGGATATAGAATATGTGGATATAGTGTGAGATTTTCGCATAACCTGACAAAATATTCCCCCTCCCCCCTCCTTATTAATTTCCCTTATCCACTCCCCTGACTATGGAGAAACATATTGAACAAGAGGACTATATCAGCAACCTAAATTTATGACTAAAATTCCCCTATCCTAATATCCGCGTATTCTATATTAATTTACAAAATTACAGCAACATACTAAAACAAACAATTTATAAAAAAAAACATGCACACTTTTATAAATAAGATGAATCACACACACAAAAAAAAACCATAAAATATCTCTAAAATAATTACCCCATCCTTGCTTATAGCAGATATATGCAGCTTTAAAAATAAGAATTATTAATTATATATTTTATTGTGTTATATTCGGCGCATGGATGATAAGTTTAACCCACCCCTTCAATTTACATTTTTTGTCGGAAAAGTTTGGACACTGTTACTTTAAAACACTCCAATCTTGAAATAGCCACACAAATCAAAACTTTAAGATGATGGTAGAACAAATTTCTTCGCTTTTGGGGGGAAATAAAATTTATTATCCATTGCACTCTATATAACTTTGCTAAGAGATATTTATACTTCATATTCAACCAAACTTAGCTTCTCTCACTATGTCAGTTTGTATGTTTGTCTGAAACGCTCTTGAAACTATACTCGAAATCTTATGCTACTCAAGTCATTTCAATCGTGTGGCGTTATCTTAAATTTTTCTATAGAGACAGAACCAAGCCCTTCCCCATATTAAAACAGTTGGATTATGAAAAGAAAACGAAGTAGCGGGTTTGGTCATATTTTCACAGTAGCTTTTCACCAATTTCTAGCCCCTGTGGGGCAATCAGTAACATTTACCTAAACTAAAATATAATGTGAAAATACGACAAAACTCACTACTTTGTTTTTTTCCAAGATCCAAAAAGTTTGGCAAACATAACTTACCCCATTCTTTTCGCAGACGCCGCCCGCGTTCTTCAGATCTCCCGTCCAGGCTAGGCCAAGGGTGCCCCCCTCAAAATCTCTGTAGGTGAACATGTACGCCAGACAGAAAGCGTCGTAATCCTCCTCTGAAAAGAATATATAACTATTAGTAACGTTTATATTCAGTAGCCTTTAGGATAGGGCGGTTAGGGGGTCAGGAAAATAGACTAAAACCAACCAAATACATTTATAAATCTTCCCTTAAAATTTCAACCCAACAGAACTAAAAATTTCTGAGATATTTGTCATCAGACCAAAAACCTTACTACTTTACATTACAGACTATCGGTTTCGACTCTAGCATCTAGAAGGAAAGGATATAGCCTAAAACTACTTCAAGACTTGAATCTAATATACAAATTAGCCTAAAACCATATCAGGACCTATAAAAAGCTCTAAAATAAAGGAGAAACAAATTAGTTCAGCAGTTAGCGAGATCCTTCGCTAAAGACAAAATAATATATAATAAAAATTGTTTGAACGCCTTTATGGGGATGTGATGGAACATCTCTATACTTATGCATACATATATGTACAATTTTCCCCGAATCCATTTAAATTTGTGAATACATTTGCAAAATTTACCGTTTAGAAAGCCCCAAGCTAGACACAACATTTGGATCTAGGGACAAGGAAGACAATTCCAGTATCGCTTCGAAACCGACTTATATCCGGTAGATAAGAACCGGATCTAAGCCCTACTGGAAAATCATGTATCGTATCTTATTATTCTTCAGTTTTCTACAAATATAAAATTTACTATGATAAGATTAAAACCAGTTTTGTTAGCCTGTGCCTTTATGCTAACAAAACTGGTTTAATCTTCTAATTCTACATTTTATATTTTCGGAAATATATTCTCAGATTTATAGTAGCGCATCTACTTTTTGATATGACCGTCCGTCCACCTGTAGGGGTATGCACAAGACAAGAAGGGCACTTTGTACTAAACAATATAATGTCCCCAAAAGTTATCTCGTTATTGGCTTAAACACTTCCTTCATTTCTTCGAAATAGATTAAATTATAGTTCATTGACTTACCGCCTAAGATCCCGGCCTACTTAGTTTTTTTTTTATCAAAATATCTTACAATGTGTAAATCTATTTATCTCTTAAATTTGCAAAATCGTAAATAGCTATACAATTCTAGCTGTTCTAAACTTTATTTCATTTCTCTATGAATATGTTAATGTTTAGTAACATGTTATAAATTTGATTTGGTATATTGCTATTTTATAACTTCAAAGAGGTGCTATATAGTCAGATATACAAGATTAGATAGATAGATCGATAGATTGATAGTAGATGGTACATACTTACATTTTATGAGTAATTATAGAGGTGATACGTTTGTAACAATGTACCTAATCTTGCTAAACATTGAATTGAAGTTGATAAAGTAAAATAATAGCGGCTGCGCCATAGACGTCCAATGGGGGGGGGGGGTAAAGTGGGGAATACCCCCCCCCCCCATTTAAAATTTACCCCCCTCAAAATAAATAATCTCTAACAAATAAAATTTTTACCCCTCCAAAAACGAATTACCCCCCCTTAAAAAAATTTAGCCCCCCCCGAAAAAAAAAGCTTGGACGCCCCTGGGCTGCGCCTCTAACATTCAAATAGAAGGGCAGAAAAAGAGACTAAAACCAAACCCAGACTTATTAATAAAAAAAATAGCCCAATACCATCTCAGGAATTATAAAAAGCCTCACTGTAGAGGTGAACTATATCAGTGTAGCGGTTAGCAAGATTCTTAGCTACAGACAAAAAAAACTTACTTCTTTGTATAATAGGATATTTATGGATGTGGGATATTTTTCCTTGCCTTTGATAATTTTAACAAGTTTATGATTAGTCTAGAATTTAATTAGTCTGCTTGCTAATGACACAACATTTTTTACGTGTTAAATTTTCTTTATTTAAAACTATAATTTTGACAAATCATGAGAAAAATGAAGAAAGAAAATTTTATTTTGAAAAAAATAAATGTCTTAGAAGAAAAACGGTTTGCTAATGATTTTCATTCAAAGAGTAAAAAAGGGAAATAAGAAAAAGTTTAAATGTTACCTTCCAACTTATATCATGAAAAGAAAACGAAGAAGAGGGTTTCGTCATATTTTCACAGTAGCTTTTAATAGTTTTTTTAGGTTAGGTAGTTGTAATGGTAATGATTGTCCCGCAGTATTAGAAAATTGGCCCCGCATGGTTAGAGCCGCCCACAGTGGCTAGATATAAGCTACTGTGAAAATACTAAAAACCCGCTACTTCATTTTCTTTCCATGATCCAACTTTTTTGTTACACACAATTTTTAGTTATAAATTTTCTACGCAATTCTTATCCAAAATCGTTAAGATTAAATGACTAATTTCAAAATCAGTTTTTTACACTAGTGGCTGTGCCTCTAGCCTCTAGGGGCTGTGACTTTAGCCTCTAGGGGCTTGTTTTATTTATAATTATGGCCCTTTTCTTTGGGGTTTTTGGTCCTCCTTCTTCCCCCGACATTTGTTTATGTAATGAACAACAACATTTATTTTTTTTTTGGGGGGGGGGGGGGGGGAGGTAGTTTCATTTATCAAGAAAATAGCTTAAATGTTCGTCATAATCTTAAGCTTCAGACCGACCGACAGACAGACAGACACCGTTGTAACTTTTATTATAGTCTTATTCTTTTGATGTTTTAAATCTGCCAATTTTCTATATGTTATAGCCACTCTTACTAATCTACTTTACAAATCGGACATACTCCAAGTAAAGAGTAATTTACAAAATTAAATATCTTAAATTTTATTTTTCCGCCATAAATATCAACAATGTTCAAAACTCAGGGTCCGGTATACTGAGGAATAAGACAATGGACGATAAAGTGATGTACATCCCTTAATGATGTTGAACATAAGTACCCCTGTAGATTGAAGTCGTTGGTTGAAAAGTTTGAACCAAACAATCAAGCTCCAATAAAAGTACCCAAAGTTTTAAGAAAGCGATTTTACAAATTTTGAATACTAATTTACAGTCCAATGTCCCCTCCCTCCCTGTTAAAACCTTTCAATTATTTTGACGGATATGGTTTCAAAAATTTCCTCTGTACTTTTAGGATTTTTATACATGTTGCTTCACCCCTAGCTTCTAGGTTTTTTTTTCAAGAGCAGATTATGACAAATTACAATTGCCTAAGTTCAGGAAATTCAGAAAGCAATGTTTATAGCAATAAATATTTAAAGTCAATTAAGTAAAGTTCGACAAATATTAAATGAATACGACATTATCTAATTTTACCTAGCTTGACTTAAAGCATATTCTGTTCTATTTTTGTATCTTTATTATGACTTTTTGTTTAACTTTATCAATCCCTTAACTTTATCTACCTATCAATCAATTATTTTGACGGATATGGTTTGAAAAATTTCCTGCATTTTTTTTAACTTCCTTTTATATTAGAATTTGAATATTTATACAGCCCCATCTATAAATTAACAGGATGTCTGTATGTCTATCAGCTGAACCGATATGGTTCTCCTTTACATTGAAGCTTCTAATAGGTTCCTGGAAGATTTTTAGTGTGGTCACCTCCACCATCCCAATATAAATCGCATCTAGAAATAAAGATCCCGACCTAGACAAATTTAGTGCTTCTGTACTACTCCCTCCCCCCCCCCCCCCCCAACCCCCAACTCATTCCTCTAAAGTTCCTTTCAAGGCCTCTAAATGCTTATCCGCAAGTAATAATATAAAATTACAAATTGCAAACATTGTAGTTCCTATTCCTTTTAAAAGGCATTAGATGAATTTCAACCAAAAACCTTTTAATTGAATAAATTGTAAAGTAAAATTTAGGTAATTGAAAAAGGTGCACTTGGAGGATTTTTATAGATAAATCAATTACAAAGTAACAGCAAGATTTCAGTTTGTAAAGACTAACAATGTTCTGTCATTTTTGTATTACTAATTTTTCCTTAGGAATCATTTTTAATTCTGTACCTATATCTTTTATGTTTATACATCCATGCTTATTTTTAAAAAATAAAACAGTAAACTGTGAAACAGTAATCATATTAAAAATATGTACTATTATCTTCTTTAACAATAATTTAAAAAGTGAGGGATGGACCAATGGAGTTTAAAAATCTTTTCCAAAACAGGAAAAAAACTAGTTTTTACATTTAACAGCTTAAAATAGCTAAAATCTTAGCTAAAATGTGCCAAAAAATTGTGACTTTTTATCAACACCTTTTTTTATCAAAGCTCTTTTTGACTTGACAGGCTTTCCAGTTTTGCACTTGGACAATTTATTCAGTAGCAAAAGCTATCTCTCTGTATATCTACCTTTCATCATTTATCTTTACAACCCAGAGAGAGGGAGGGGACAATAGGTTGTTTATTTCACTAATCCCCAAAGTTTTAGGATATCATTTTCTTATTCGTATGCTTAATAACTTTGGGGACTGTAATGAATTTATATTTGATTAATTCAGTGAGTTGAGTGTTCAAAAGTTTCAACCAATAATTTTATTCTACAGAAGGATCAACTGTATAATCATTGGGAATGTACATCAATTTGTTGGCCATTGTCTTATCCCTTTATATCCCTTAATCCTACCAGATTTTTAAAAAAAATTCTATGTAGTTATAGGAGCCCTGCCCCAAGATGTGGTGGAAAATCCCCTACCTCCATTTATTTTAAATTAAAAAAAATATATTAATTTAAATCTTTTTTTGCTCTGGATTCTCTAGATGATAACTTAAAAGTCGAAGGAGAATCCCGCCCTTACGAGGTAAGGTAATCTTTTTTTTATGATAACCTATTATTCATTATTTTTATACCTACCTACTCTTATATATTCATTTAACCAGGTATACCTAGCTATCAATGGATATATCTAATAATCTATCCAAATTCAAGATATCTATCCATCTATCTAATACCAACATTGTCAGGGATCTTAAGGGATAAGACAATGGCTAATAAACTGATGTACATACATCCCCAACGATGATATACAAAATTACCCCTTTGGTATTAAAATTAGTCCTTGAAACGTTTAAACACATAACTTTATGAATCAACCAATCAAAATTCGCTAAAGTCTCTAAAAATTTTAAACCAACAAATAAGTAAACGGTATAATAAAACTTTGGGGACAAGTGTAATAAACAGCCCATTATCCCTCGCTGCAAGATTGTACTATGTACCTAGAAATCTTTAGGCTTTTCAAATTTTTGCACATGCGAATATATTCAGTAACAGAATTCACAATCTTTTTGCAATATGTTAAGTATGTAGAACCAGGGATAAGGCACAGAAAGATAAATTAGTTTTTACTGGGTAATTTCATTTTTTTATGTTTGGGTTATCCTATAATGTAAAACAGAGAAGTTTTTTTTCTGAAGCTTAAAATTTCGATGACTAATGAACCGATTTAGTTCTCCAATTTAGTAAAGCTACAAATAGGTTCTTGAAAGTTTTTTTAGGCTATTTTTCTTAATATTTTAATACATAGCCCCCAACCAGGAGAAAAATGATAAACCATTAAATGACATTGATCATTTTTAATTAAAGAAAAGTTGATCAGTTTTCAAAGCCAAATCTTTATACCAAATTATTATAAAACAAGAGGATGACTTTGTTTATTTCATTGGTAACTATAATCCCTGACTTGTACATATATATTTGCAATATGGAGAGTAGATGTAAATATATCTTTTACATATATACACACAGAAAATTTACTGGCAAGTACGCTATACACATAAAAGAATGGTTCTTTTGGCTTAAAACTTTGTAAAATTCAGTAAAACCTAGATAACCTATAGAGGACGTATTGAATCTTTATCCCAGATATTGCCAATGAATTATACAGTCAACCGACCATAAGACAAGCAATCTTTGATTGCAAAACTGAGTCTGAAAGTCCTAAATTTATATAGTACTGAGTTGCACCTGCTTCAGGCAAAGACTTCCCTCATATTTTAAGCTTTAACTATTAATTTCATTCAGTTGACATAGCAGCAGAATAACGCGGTATTCGGCCGAGATACGAACCTATCACCTTCCCGACAATGAGCGGACACCACAAACGCCACAATGTGAAAACTGTTAGTATTTTTTGAATAGTTATAAAACTAAAATTTGAATAATTTTTGGTAAATCTCTAGTGGAGTTGTCCATTTGGCTTGATACATATTCAGTAGCTAGCTTCATTGGATTTAATAATATAGGATAAGACATTTTAATTTTATAAACTTTTAAATTGAGATAATCAAGTTATTTATATCTTATTTCATCTTGAGATAGCTCTATGGAAGAAAATTTGCCTTTCCTCTAACATACATTATCTAAACTTGTCATGTAATATACAGATTAAATTTACATCTTTAATTTTTAACTTATTCCCTTTTTATGTTGTTTATTTTTCCAAAGTTGTCAAGAAGAAGCCATTTATTCAGTACGTACAGCTGTATTTTCAATTGTTTACTTTTATTAAAATTTCTTGTAAAATAAAAATATTATTGATTCAGTTAAAACCTTATATTATGGATCTAAAATTTTTAAAAAGGCCATAAAATAGGTTTTTAAATCCTATAAATAAGCAATACGATTTTTTGTCTGTAGTTTAAAATCTCCATAACTATTTTGATGTAAGCTTCACAAATGTCCTGTTAGCTGCTAGCTGCTAGTGGCGCAGCAGCTAGCAGTTATTTAATCTAAAAACAAAAATCAATTTCAGTGAATGGTAATAGTAAGTTAAGCAAATTGTTTCTGTTCTTTTAGAATTATTTGAAAAAGGTCCTTTAGAGTATTACATGAATCATAAAAAAGAAATCTAAAAAAGTTGGTTCATTTCATTGGACACTTGAAATGAAATAGAAGCAATTGGATATAAATCGTGAGTTTAGAAAAGACGAATGTCATTTAGGATTATTATTTAAGAAAGGGAAAAGCATTCTAAAATAAAAAAAAATATTATAGGAATTAGAAAAAGTTATAAACAAATGTAGATCTAAAAACTGCTTTGCGTTTAATTTTTCCACTAGTTATAATTGAATACTGTTTTGTTTTCATATTAAATCCTACCCGTTTAACTAAAATAAATGGAATTATAAAAAATGTTTTCTAGTTTGGCTTCGAAACTAATTAATATCCGGTGGATTAGAACCCGTTCTCAGCCATACTGAAAAAATATGTATAGCAATAGCATCATATTATATCTGGTTTTCTACAAATATAAAAATGTACATTCATAAGATTAAAATCAGTTTTAAGCACTTTAATCTTTTAATTGCACATTTTTATGTCCGCAGAAAGCTGTTTATAATACAATAATTATTTTATTCTTTTATTAATATCATTTTCCCGGTTTCTTCTAAATGTATCTCCAAACCCCTTTTTTCACCTCCCCCTTTTTTTCCTTTAACCCCGGAACTAAACGATTAGGTGTTCATAAAATGTTTTGGATTATGAGCTTTTCAGTAAAGCAATTCAATTAAAGGCTTTTTTTCTATTATTTGTATGGTTAGGTTAGGTTAGTTTAACTAAGATTTACGAAGTTACACTTTTATTATTTAACTACTACTTCATAGAGTAATACAAATTATCCTTTAAGAGTTTGTTAATAAAATTTGCTGTAATGAAAAAACACCATTTAAGCAATTTATTTTGTTACATCTGAACCTTTTTTCAATGATGACTAAAAGTCTGTTGAGGTTTTGGGAGATTTTTAAACATATAATAACATCAACTGACTTTTTTGTGATTAAATTTAAACTACATTTAAAACTATTTTATAATAGCGAATAGATTAGCGTAAATTCATTTGAACTATATCTGTCCCTAAATTAAATTTCATTGAGTGAGAAAACAATCCTTATCCAAAAGTAAGGATCTGTATCTGTCTGTCTTCTGTCACTCTATCTATCGTTCTGTCTGTTCCGAAGGATCTCGCTAATTGCTGAAACCATATGGTTCTACTTTACAGGGTAGCTCTTCATAGATTCATGGAAGGTTTTAAATCATTTTGGGGGGAGTGTTTTTATACATAAATAGTATTGGGTAAATCTAAAAAAAGGCAAATTAAAATGCTAAATCTAAAATTTGTTGGTTTATACAGACTTTCTGTTTAAGAAGTGTGAGATGTGTAGAGATTGTGGCTTTTAAATGGATTTAAAAGGAACTTCAGATTATGGAAAGAAAACAAAGTAGCGGGTATCGTCATATTTTTACAGTAGCATTTATGATAGGTTATTTTAGGTTAGGTAAATGTTAATGTTTGCCCCTCAGGATGAGAAAGACTAAACTACATAACTTTTGTGTCACTTTTAAGGAAGACGATTCATATGACGTCATATAAAGAGAAAAGAAAAAGGGAAGGGGGAAGAAAATCTCTTCAAAAAATGGGAGAAAAGGGAATCGTCTTCCTCAAAAGTGACACAAAAGTTATTGAATTTAGTCTTTCTCCTCAGGATTAAAGTCCCCTACAGGGGCTAGAAATATTTCTTATTTTTGTCTAGCTGTAATTCTAATTTAAGCCCAAACATTTGGATCTTATTTGCAACCCACCAAATATGAACCCAACTTATATTATAGCTAAAGGACCTGTCTTTACTAAATGATTTGGTAAAGTCATAATATTTAGTCATGTCAAGCATAGGAACTTTAGCATTTGATAAAGAAAAAAATAGGAGTCTACTTTTATATTTGTAGAGAAACCATGAGAAGAAGGAAAGAAGGGTTCATTAACCATTTAGTATAGATAGATAGATAGATAGATAGATAGTTAGATAGATAGTTAAATGGATAGATAGATAGATAGCCAATTAAAGTGTTTAAAGGCAAATAGCATATCACATTTGAACAGGTGCTTATAAACAGCTGAGCCCAACCAACGGAAAAAATATTGGTATTTATTAAAAAAACGGTAAAAATTGTCTTGGAAAAAAGTTTTGAAGATACTCTATATATGTTGTTTGTTTGTAAGTCGGTCTCTTGACCACTTTTCCATGTATTGTTAATCTAAAACTAAAAAAAACGATTTTATTTTAATTTAAGTAAATTTTCTTTATTTTGTATAATGATTTTTTTGCAAATTGTTTTTCTGCTCTTGCTGAGTTATTTTTAAACCCTTTTTGTACTTTATTGTTTAAATATTTTTCTTTATAAAACAGAATATACTATAAATATTATATGTATATAAAAAGTTATTTATCTTTATTTTGATATATAAGAATATAAGATGTAATAAATACACAATAAAATATATAAAAGTGGCTGATTTGCCATACAATACTGCATAAAAATTGTTATTATTTTGAGCAATGGCATACGGATAATGTCCAAAAGAATAAAGGTATGAGTATAGATGCTTAACCAATACAACTACCTGGCCCCAATTTGGGTCATTTTCCTCTACTAGCAACTTTGCTGTTTTTATATTTCCGACGCTATTGGCTGATATTCAAAGATCACATTCAGAGTCGACACAGGGTCCCCGCCCCGTGGGCATACAGTTATATAGCCCCTGTCATCTGTATTTTATTACTTTAATTCTAAAAGTAGTAGAGTAGTCTGTCTGATAGTTAAGTTTTCAAATATGTCTATTCTGTAAGCAGTCTGTCCTACAATTAACTATCTGTCTTTTAACTGTCTTGTGTCTGTTACTCTTTCTGTCTAAATGGTTATTTGCATGTAATCATATTACATATATCTGTGTTTAAGGTTTAAGGTTAAAAAAATATTTCTAGTCACTATTTTAGAATAGAAATGTTTCGGTCAATAATCGATATATTATTACTTAAATGTAGCACCAGATTTTCATGTGCTCTAATAAATGGATACTTTCAGCTAACTTAAAAAACAATACCCCTATTTACTCCCTTTACTTCATCCTCTCCTCTTCTACTGGATGAACGAAATGACCAAAAAAGTGGTCAATATTCGCAACATAAATTGATGACAAATTTTCCCCTGTCAATATATCCACGTAATCTAAATACAATTGGCAAATTGTGGGCAATTTTGTCCCTTAGCTCATAACTTATCATCAAATCATAAATAATTTTGCTATTTTCTATGAAGTTTGTAATAGTTAGGATGAGAAAGAGAGAATGTGTATCAAAGAATGAGACTTGAGTGTTTATTCATTTATACGTAATTTTGCCTTAACTTTAAACAAGAAATCTATCGTGTAGATGCAAAGCCTGGATCCATCTGTTAAGGACCTACATGGTTGTAGACCTCTTTCCCCTCTATTGTTTACTCTATTCTTGAAACAACTCGTATGAAAAGGTTTCTTTCTTAATTTATTTTGGTTATTGTTTCCATTCATCTGTTCAAGCTTTAAATTTTTAAAGATGAAAATATTTATTTTTATTTTTGAACTTTAATTATATATCATCGAAGTAAAACAATAGAGTGGGAAAAGGTTAAATATCTGTATATTCCTTTCCCGAGGACCCTGTGTAGGCTTTACAATTAGTCTTTAAATATTAGCCAATAGCGTCGGAAATATTAAATCAATTTGTTGGCCGACAAAAAAGGTCCTTACCAAGGGGATCCAGGTAGTTGTCTGGATTATACATAAATACATTTATTAATATATTTACCAAATGCCTAATTTAAAAAATGTACTGTATAAGAATAATCTATTAATTAGGTGATTTCGTATAAACACTATTATGGACCAAAGTTTAGCTGGTTCTAAAAAAGATTATTTCAATAGTATCACAACAGGTTAAGTGCTCTATTTTGGTTAAAAATCAATTGTGATTTCAAGGTTTCTAGCAGTAACAGAAATGCTGCAAAAGTTTGGCTGGTTGTAAGAACAACACAACTCAATTAGCTTGATTAGATAGATAACAAATACATAGATAGATAGATTTCTAGATAGTTAGATAGATAGATAGATGAATATCAAGATAGTTAAATAGATAGATACAAAGATAGTTAGATAGATAGACATTAAGATATCAAAATAATTAGATATAAAATTGAAGAAAAGTTAGATAGATTAATAAATAAGTGAACAATAGCATAAAACCTGAACTGAACTAAAGTAAATCTTCCCTTTCTATTATAAGGAATTATCAGAGAATTTTCCAAAAAAAACTATTTTGTTTTCTCTCACCACTTATAACAATTTTTATTCTTGTAAAATTATTATCGAAAATATCTACCTGAAAAAATTTCTAGAAACTTTTCAACTCCATAATTTCCTGGAAATCTGTAGGTTGGGTCATTCAGGGCTTCGTCTGTGTGTACCTATATAGATAGATAGATGGTTAGATAGATATATATTTGTAGACAATAACATAAATTCTTGTAAAAAGTAAAGGATGTCTGTGTGTCTCTCTGGCCTTACCGAAGGATCTCGCTATCCGAAGGACCGATTTGGTTCTCCATATCTACAATGTAGCTTCTCATATGTAGACCCCCTTCCTTTTAGTGCCACTACAAGCCTCTAAGGGCGAAGCCGCTAGTATCTACATAAAGTGTTGTAACGCCCCCAAACCAATTAAAAGGTATAATCACCGTCTTATCTTCTTTTCAGTCCATTTTGGGATTTAGAAATTTAGCCCAAAATGGATTTAAAATGCACAAAAAAAAGAGTTTTTGGCTAATAATCTTTTTGTTATTTGAGGGGGCGAAATTTATAATGGTGTAAAATAAGGGTTAGGCCAACAAAAAGGTGTTTTCCCTCATAGTACCAAGTCTATCTCAGATACCCCTCTCCTCCCACTGATTTAAAATAAATTCAAGATAAGAATTGGGTAGTTTATCATATGTTTTTTTTCTGGTTAGGTTAGATTAGGATATATTGGGTTCAGGGCAAGCATTCAGGGTGGGCACCTCAGGGGTAAGGCATAATATAAAAAGGGAATAGTCTCTTTCGTGGTAACGCCTCTTAAGGGGCGATTCGTCGTATTTTTTAAATTGGAATTTGATAGGTTATTTTAGGTTAGGTTATGTTATATTGGGTTAGATGATTGGCCCACAGGGTTATGAAATTGGCCCCGCAGGGTTAGAGCCCCCCGCAGGCGCTAGAAATAGGAGAAAAGCTACTCTGAAAAAAAAACGAAGAATTGCCCCTTAAGGAGGGTTGCCACGAAAGGGACCATACCCGATAAAAAATACCCAATTATTTTCAATTTAGTAAAAAAAAGTAGGGGGGTTGTGTGCTTGCTAGGTACTTTGAAGGAAAGCACCCAAAAAAGTATTACCTACAAATATTGAATATTTATAGATTCTCAAATATATATGACTAATAATATATAAATATTTTTTTCAAATAATATCTATGTATTAATAGCTACAGTCAAAACAAAAATTAGTTTCAATAAATCAAAATTTCATGGAAAAAACTTCTCCATTAAATTTTAATTGTTTAAAACCAAACGTGGACACAGAAAAGTAATGTGATTCCTAAGTAATAATATATATCGGCATAAAAGTAATCAAACAAGCTAAAATTCCCTTTAAATTAAACTGTGGTTTATCTTCTTTAAAAAATCAGGGAACCTTTGTCTAATGAGTTGAATTGAATAGGGCGCTAGATCCTTTTATGGAAAGTAGGATACGTTTTTTTCTTACTTTTAAATTATCTTTTGATTAATAGAGTCCAGCTTTTTCCATTTTGTTTTTAGCTCAAATACGACATGAAGGATTATTTGGGTGAATATCAAAGAGGGTAATATATTGGATTGTAAATTATAGTAGTACCCAAAGTTTTATAAACCTATTCAATTACTTAAGAAATTTGTTGGGCAATTCATTAAATTTCGAATTACTACTTTAAGTTAGCAGTGTCTTGGCATTCCAACCAATAATTTTAACCTATAGATGGTTTATTTTGTTTATTGTAATCAGATATCAATCAATAAATCGAAAGTTCAAGAAATAAATGGATTTTAACAGAAACAAAAAAGTAAAAAAATTAAGCAAATTGTCTAACTTTCCATACTGTGTTATTGTTAGATTTTATATCTCAATTGACGTACACACACATGTAAATCAATGAAATGCTACGCTCTTTAAGGTATGAAAAGTTTACCTTTACTCTCTTGATCATAAAGCTAATATTATCAGGTTTTCCATCCAAGTCAAAATCTAAAAAATAATTTAATCTATTTATGTGCATCAATTTATTGATCTATCTCTGTGAATCTTTTCATCTATTCGTTCATTAATCCTTTTCCTATATATTCACCTATAAATATATCCACAAATCTACCCATATATACAATAACTAACACATTTATCTAGCCTTTAATCTATCTATCTATTTATCTATTAATCAAAACAACTATTACTATTTGATTATTCTATATTTATTAATCTTTCAATAAATATATATAATGTATATCCATCTATCCATCCATCTATCTTTCATTAATCTATTCATCCATCTATCTCTCAATTTATCTACCTGTCTTTTTATATACAATTATTCAAATCTACAAATCTATTTATTATTATCTGATTAATCTCTATCTATTAATCTTTTAATCAATCTATACATCTATTCATCCATGTGTCTTTCATTAATCTGTTTAGCCATCTATATATTAATTAATCTATCTATCCACCCAGTCATATATACTTATCTTAATCTACCAATCTATCTAACTATCTATGTATATTACCTATAGATCTATAAATAGTATTAACCCTCTGAACGTGTCTCGTCATCACTTCTATACACGCCTCCTCTGAACGCCCCATGTTCTTGTAAAACAGATGGTCCGCCTGAAAAAAAAATAATCTTTTAGTCCTAAATATTTATTTAGCATGTATTGTCAATAAACCAAAAAAAATGTATTTTTTCATTGATCTAAAGGGATGAGACAATGACCTTTAAATTTATGTACATCCCCAATGAGGATACACAAAATAAACCCTTCTGTTTACAATTAGTCTTTCAAACGTATTAACAGTCAACTTAATGAAACAACCAATCAAACTTTTTAAAAAGTCCCCAAAGTTACTAAACCAACGAAAGACAACGTTATTATAAAACTTTGGGGACTAGTGTGATAAACAGCCCAATGTGGCCTTCCCCCTTGCATTTTTTTAAGAGACTCCAAACAATAGTTGTCGATTATATAAAATAACGTAAGTATATAACATAATTATAAGGTGACAGCGCTACTAATTTTATTCAGATTTGACTTCATATATTTGGTTTTAAACAGGGAGGCAGGGAACATTGGGTCGTAAATTATAGGTACCCAAAGTTAATTAAGCATGTTATTTTATTTGTAGGCTTGATTGGTTGGTTCCAAACTAGTATTGTTCAAACCTATCAATTAATAATTCTACATAAGGGGTAATGTTGACCAACATCATTAGGGGTATACAAAAATTTATCATCCTTTGTCTTATCCCTTAGAATCCCTGGTTCAAATAAAACACAGCCAATTATTATTTGTTTCCTTTTCCTGTATGCTTATGGCATATAAAGGGTATATATTCTTTAGGGTGTGCCTTCACTGCTGCTTATCATTTCTGTTTTGTTTTTATATAATTTATTTTGAGTTAAATATGAAACAAACTATGAATTTATGTATTTTTAAATGTTTATAATAGATAAATTACGAATTAAGGAATGTAAATCATGTACAATTAAAGTATGAGATTTTATTTTTTTGTTTTAATAGAAACTCAAAAAAATCGTTTAGGAAATCGGAATTTAGACCCATATTTTTAAAAATTGTTAGTGCAGATTTTACAACAAACAATGATTGAGAGTAACAGTTTAAAATGGTCAATCTTGATAAACATTCATCTTTACTAATTTTTTATGAGCGATCTTCACTTTACTGTTTTTTTAAAACGCTTATTACTCCTTTAATATTTGAGCTACCTTGGTAAAAAAAAAACAAGGGTTTCGCAGCCTACTACTGACCGTTTATGGTATAGTGATGAAAAATCCACAAAGCTAACCGAAAAAAAATCTACCAGATAATACATATCAGGTTGATTTTTATAACAATTATGGTTCAGAGATCTTAATCTTTAAACAAAACAAAAAACCCTGATGTATATTATAGAATTGCAAAATACTATGCGGATTTGAAGACTCACCAGAAATTCAAGATGTCTTTTATTTAATTCTATTCATATGCTAAGAATGGATGTATGATATACGTGGATATTATGTCAGGGGAACAATTGTCGTAAATTTAGGTTGCTAGCATGGAACTCCC